>NW_005880780.1:0-6155 GCF_000147115.1 Myotis lucifugus | reverse complement strand
AGCAGGAAAGGATTTACGTACGTGAATTTTTACAATGAGCAATTCTACCCACCATGACCAGTTATAGAAATAAAGACAAACCGGAGACTCGATTAGAGATAGTGTCACACACACCACAGCCTTTCCACTGACTCTACACGTCTTGACCCTCACTTTGAAGCCATTCATTACCCAATGGCTCATTAGTTTATTGATCTGTTCATTCATTGTTTTGCTCACTGATTAATTAATTCACCATCCATTCTTCTGGGACCCTGCTATGGAAAGCCCAGCATTATTCTAGGCCGTGTGGGAGATGCGAAGAAGTTGAAGACATTCATTAATCAATGTATCTGCTCAACAAATACTTATTAGACACCTCCTCAGTGTAAGGCACAATGCTAGGAAGTGATTGAGACCTGGGCCAGCTCTTGAGGAGCTTACAGTTAGAAAAGGTGATGGGTCCATGAGTAAGTACAATACAAGGAGGGAAGAGACGCATGTAAATCAAAGGTAAAAATCACAGCGTGGGACCTCACAGACTGGAGAGCGTATTTCCAGCGAACAGAGCTGGAGACAGTACTTGTAAGAGTACTGCCCTTGTTAGTTAGCCTGTGAGGTCAACATAGTTCCTGCTTCCTTGCGGTCCCTGCTCAGGGAAATGTCTGTGCCAGGGCTGGCCACATGGCCAGAAGCCTATGATGCAGCCTGGCACCGAAACTAGTCTGGGCCAATAGATGCCCTCTCTTAGAAACACGAACTAGGAAATGTGAAGAGGCTGGTCTAGTCTGGTTTGAGTCCATACAGGTTCTTTCGTGAACTTCAAACTGGGATATGCAAACCCCTGGGAGTAAACGAAGACTTTATATAAGCTACACGCGCCCTCCAGGTTTTCAGAGAATCAATTTCCAGGTCTTCAACTTCCATAGAAACTCTTCTAGAACGGATGGCTGACAGAAATGTGAGTTGTCCTCTTATACCTGCTCTTTCACAACAGACCTCCTCCTCTACAAGAGAAAGGCAAACCTCTTACCCTCCCACCCGAGTCTCAGCTGAGTTCACTGCCCAGGACGAAGCTCCTGGCCACCACACAAGAAGACACTTAGAAATTTGAGAAAGCAAGCAACTCTGATCCAAGCGAGTTAATGTGTTTTCTTTCATGCTGGGTGGTCTCCAATTCCTTTTTTTATTTGGAAGGCCAAACAGAAGTAATTAAAATGAAATTGTCAGTGATCACTATGTGATTTTTGGCATATAACTCAGAAGCAGATCAAGAACCGAGTGACCCTGCTTTATCCAAGTCTTATTTCTATCTACTAGTTGATTTGAATGTGGGTTTTCAGTGCATTTAAATAAAGAATGGAAAGACAGTCGATGCTGATCCTTGTCTCACGTCTCATGCCACAAAACAATATTCTTCTTTGGATAAATAAACAAGTTGAAGAAATAACCCAGAACCAGCAATATTCTATATCTGGACCTGGGTGATAACGACATGGGTGTGCTCACCATGTGATAACCCAAACAGCACACTTCGACCTGGTCACATACAGGTGTGTATATTGTATGTCAATAAAAAAGGAATGTATTTTGTGTCATGATGGTCTACCTCTCTTACCATCTTGTCCAACGTAGGCCCTTGCTCTGTCATGCTGCTCCCTCTCTCTGGAATGTTCTTTCATTCTTTCCTTACTTGGCCAAATGCTGCACATTCTGCAAGTCTGACCCTAACAACCACTTCTAAAACACGTTCCTGCCCTCGGAACCCGCTGCATTACCTGTCCCATGTACTTCTGTTCGCATTTAATACAACTAAATTCAAAATATTCGTGGAATAAAAAAATCATTTTAAAAAAATGACCCAGCATCACCATCTCACTAAGAGATGCATTTTCAATATAATTTTAGTTTTTATGCTTATTAATTATTTATCGAAATGAGTAATACACTTGTGTCGTTTTGATCAACTGTACACTATTAATAATTGTAACAGTAACTCAAACTAGAAGAAAATGTTAACACTTAGAGCTTTATGATTTCAGGAAATTAAAAAACTTTTAACTTCATATAAAATTGTTACAGAGAAATATGATAGGGAAACAAATGAAAGAATTTTAAGCATAAAAATATTTTACATATATTACATTAGGATGAAATTCCACGGGGGAAGTGAAACAGAAATAAAATTTCAAGGAGAAAAGGAGCACTATTAACAAAGAGTGTGTTCATGCATTTTTAAAATGGGTGATGGTAGGTATCAGATTGCTAGGGTGTTTCGATTCTGCTGGATAAATTGCAAACAGTGATGTAATAGTTTTACTTAAAAATATCAGTAACATACTGGGAATCGCACCTTCTACCAATGTCTGATTAAAAATGTCGATGTAAGCTTAAAGATGTGTGAGGGGGTATGGAGTTTTACAAAATCCTTTGGTAGGGGCTTTTAGGCAGAACTTCGAAGACACGGCAGTGGCGCCACTCCGACTGCAGGCTGGCCTCAGCTGGCCCCTGACCCTTCTGAACAACAAAGGAGACGACCAGTTCAGAGGGAGGGCTTTGGTTTGGCGGAATGAAGGGTGGATGAAGGAAAGCAGTGGGAAGGTATGCGTGAGCCGGGAAGGGCCACTGAAGGCTTCTGAGCAGAGGCTGGGGCTTCAGGACCAGGGAGACCCACTCCTTGCTGCTCACAGTGTGGCCCCGTATCACCGGGAGCTTCAGCCCAGAGCTATTCACCAGAAGCTGCATTTTATCAAGACCCCCAAGTTGCTAGTGTGCATACTGAAATTCGAGAAGCAATGGGTTGGCAGGTTCTGGCTGCATCCAGGTCCGACATAGTGAAGACCTGAACTAGGTGAGCAGGGAGAGATGAGAAATGAGAGAAACGTCCCCCATGCCGCCAGCAGGATGTGACTGTCCTTCCTCCAAGTGCCCTGCCCTTCAGGGGCTGATGACCCAGTCGGAGGAGACACCCCTCCTTTCTCACACATGCTCTCTCCCTTGACATCTGCACCCACCACACATTCCCGTGACACCCCATGACCACCCCCGCTCAGAGGGCCGAGGTCCCGATTAGCTGCCTACTCCACATCACCATGTGCAGGTTCAAAGGCAAACTCAGTATCATCTCCTCCAAAGTGGACACTCGTCCACAGTCTCACCCTTGACTCCTCCCTCCCCCTTAAGTGACCACCACAACCTATCAATTCCCCTCCCCGTATTTTCTTAGCTCCATCCACCTTTTCTCTGGTTCCACTACGATCACCCTCGTCCAAGACTTCCTGTTCATCTTCTGGACTATTTCATCAGCCTTCCAACCTGTCTCCTTGCTTTCAGCCTGTCCAGTCTCCCGACAACAGCAGCAGAATGAACTTTCAGAACCTGACTCTGACCCCGTCATGCCATTGCTGAAAACCCATCCTGGCATCCTAGCGCTCTCAGGTCAGAGGTCAAGATCATTAAGGTCCCCAGCCTCACAGTGAATCCCTTCTTTTCTTTTCTTTCTTTCTTTCTTTCTTTCTTTCTTTCTTTCTTTCTTTCTTTCTTTCTTTCTTTCTTTCTTTCTTTCTTTTTAAAATAAGTTTTCATTGATTTTAGAGAGAGGGCGAGGAAGAGAGAGATACAAACATCAATGTTGAGAGAGAATCATTGATCAGCTGACTCCTGCACGCCCCCCACTGGGGATTGAGCCTGCAACCCTGGCATGTGCCCTGACAGGGAATCGAACCGTGACCTCCTGGTTCATAGGTCGGCACTCAACCACTGAGCAACTCTGGCTGGGCTCCCTCTTCCTTTCTTTACAAACTTCCCATCCCTCACCCCTGGCCGTTCCAGTCATCTCTCAGTTCCTTGAACCTGCCAGGCTGCCTCCCATGGTAGGAACTTTGCACAAGCTGGTTCCCCCAATTATGAGAGCTTTCCCTCCTCCCATCCCCCACCCCCAACCCTCTTCATCTATCCAAGTCCTGGGCATCCTTCAGATCTCAGCTCAAACTATACTTTCTCAGAAAGTCTACCCTGACCCGCCCCCCCAAGTCTGCATCAGGGGCCTTATATGTTCTCTTAAAACCATCTTCCTTTCGACCACTCTTCTCAGTGTAATTGTGCTCCCACCAGTGCAATTATTTGATTAATGGATCTTTCTGTATTGGAGCAGGGATCCTATCTATTATTGTCTAGGATCCTGTTCCCAAGCCCAGCACTTTGTAGTCTCTCCAAGAAGGGGCTACATGCTGATGAATGAAAAAAATAAGATGATCAAGAGTCCCAGTGGATGGATATGAATAGAAGAAAAAGACACTCAGTGTAGGCTGAGTGGATGGTACGTTCCCATGGAGAATTTCATTCCCGTTAGATTTCATCTTGGTCCTGATGGACAAATAGGGCTTACAGAGGTGAGAGGACCAGGAAGGGTATGCCAAAAGAGGGAACAGCATGCATGAAGGCATGGAGTCAGGTGCAGGGGTCCATGCTGGGGCACCATGTCCTGGTCGGGAATACACCGATGACCAGGCTGGATTTGTAAGGCAGGGATAAATGATGGGAGCCTTAAAATGACGTCCAGCAGGGTTGTCCTGTGGCATCAGGCCTGGGGATTTCCCAGTGCCCTGCCAGGCTTAAACCTTGCCACATAACCTTTGTCAGAAGCCTTGTACCAAGCCATCTCCTCCCGGAAGGATAACTTGTTGAGACTCACCAGACTCTGACCATGCTCTGATTTCGTGTCCCTCCTCCCTGTCCCTGGGGTGGAATGGAAGCTCGATGACTTTACTTCTGTTGGCGTGTCTGCTTTGTGAAGTGTTCCCAAACTGCTGGGCGAGAGGGATCACTCTGTGTTCTGAGCTACAAGAACCATTCTTCATGCATCAGTATTTTCAGAACTGGAATGGTAGTTTAGTTACACGCACAGCACCCTGGAAAGTCAGAGGTGGGTTCCCCCAAGTGTGGTTCCTGGGCCAGCGGGATCAGCAGCACCTGGGAACTTGCTATAAATGCTCATTCTTGGGCCCTACGCAGACCCACTGAATCAGAAACCTGGGGGTGGGGCCCAGCAGTCTGTGTTTTAATGAGCCCTCCTGTTGAGTCTGATGCCTTCCCAAGCGGAAGGCTGCTGGAGAGGTCCTCTAGTCTCCCCACATTACAGATGAAGACTCTGAGGCCCAGAGATGCAACTGCCGGGCCTAGCACAGTGTCTGGTTCACAGTAGTGGGCAATCAAGGACCATATGTTAGCCCTGGCTGGTGCTGCTCAGTGGTTAGAGTGCCAGCCCATGTACCAAAGGCTTATGGCTTTGATTCCCAGTCAAAGGCATGTACCTGGGTTGCAGGTTCAATCCCCGGCTCCAGGAGGGACGCATGCAGGAGGAGGCAACCAGTTGATGTGTCTCTCTCACATTGATGTTTCTCTCTCTTCTCTCTCTCCCCCTCCCTCCCTTCTACTCTCTCTAAAAAAAAAAATCAATGGAAAAAATATCCTCAGGTGAGGATTAACAACAACAACAAACCCTATAAAATAACAACAAACCCCATGTTAAATGAAACAGAGGGAAAATAACCTCCCTAGAATGACATAAGGAAGTTATGGCAAAACCGCCTGCTATTTTTTTTTTACATTAAATTTATATAGTATTTGAATAGATACTATATTCCCTCAAAATTCAAAAGGCACAAAGGTGTACACAAAAGAGTGAAAATTAACCCAAATATATGCGTGAACATAAAGTGGAAAGTGAGAGCAAATTTTCAAAATAAGGGTACAGGCAAAAGGTGTGCTTCCTCTCACCTGTCTCCCGACTCCCAGCACCCCTCCTGGGACAATCTTGTACATTCCAGAGACATTTCCGCTCCTACAGCAATGCTTGTGCGAACCCCCAGGCCCACCCCTTCCCCGCAGGTCAGCATCTCGTCAAAAGGCTCTTTTAAACACGGCACTGGCAACCTGGAGACGTCCTGGTGGGGGAATCAATCTCACACAACTGCTGTAATGCCCACCCGGGACGGACAGCGTTACTGTTTTCCTAACGGGGTAGTGTTTGCTCATTATGGACATTTCCGATTGGGTAGTTAGCACCAGAGCTTTTCCATTCAGGAATTAAGGAACAGAACTACTCCTTGCACGTTTCTTTGGTCAGTTCCTTCCTTAGAGCAAGATTCGGGGATTCTGGAGTAGGTTCTAGAAAT
>NW_005880779.1:0-6156 GCF_000147115.1 Myotis lucifugus | reverse complement strand
CCACGTACCATACCATATTATAGTCCATTTAATTATACAAAACTTTATCATCATTTTTTTTTTTTAGACAGACCTCTACTTTGGTCAGCATGTAAAAGTGCTCTGGGAAAATGCCCTTAAAACTCATAGAAACAATTTTTGTCTGGCTGAGAGTGTTCATTAGTCCATGTTAAATTTTCCTGTGGTTTTAACAAAGTCTTAGATCCACACTCTTGATTTCATCTGAGGCCATTTGTACTTTGAGAAATGTTTGCCAGTGGGAGAGATTGGAAATGTGAAATGGCTTTATTTCCCAACCCAGCATATCCTGGGCCCTCCATATTTACTTTAAATTCTGCTGGCAAACAGATCAGTTCTTTCTTTAGTTCATCTCTCTCTTCTCATACCCTATTATAGATAACTTTTAAAAAGTCAATTGACCCCTTCAGCATTCTAAATGTGAATCTTCCTCTAAATCCACAAAGTCATCAAGTACCTTTTCTATCTTCCAAGTTACTGGAAGTGGCAGTGTTGCCAGTTGTTCCACTACTGCATAACATGGGTTGCCCTTTAACAGCCTCCGATAACAGTTTCCTCTCAGTTCTCCCAGGCTCCGCTAATACGCTACAGGTTGCCCCTGTAACCTCTGCCAGCCCCTCAATCCCAAAGCCAATGCCACACAGTTTAGGTTTCTGTTACAGCAACATACCACTTCCTGGTATCGATTTTTACATCAGTTTTCCATTTCTGTGTAGCAAACCACCCCAAAACTTGCTGCTATAACAGTTTATTACTTTTCACACTTCTGTGTATTTGCTGGATTACTTTTCTACTGTTCATGCCTTGGGTCACTCATGAAGCTGCATTCAGTCAGGGCGCCCTGGGGGACTGGACTAAACTGGCCTCTCCAGCTACATGGTAATTCATTCTGGACTTCTCCATAGCATTGTGGTCTCAGGGTTCCAGAAGGATAAGTCTCAGTGTGCAAGTGCTTATCAAACCTTTACATCCATTACATTTGTTTATGTCCCATTTGCCGGGGACCAATTCCAGCATGTCATAATGTCAAGAGTTTCATCAAAAGGTTGATGACACTTGGGACTCAACAGGGTTGAGTCACACATGTAGTCACCTGTTGGGAATGGCTAAAGGCACTTCCCCAAACCTGAATAGGAAACTGATTGTGGCTGCCAGACAGTTAAAGGGCATCTTAATCTACATGTTATTGCCTCCTACTGGCCAAACACCAGAACAGCCATAGGCTAAATCCCCCCATTCTAACAATGGACTCTGTACCAAACCCTGATCTTTTGAAGTGTATATCTCTGCCTTGCCTCAGGACAAGTTGTGTTAATAAAAAGCATGGGGTCCTGGAGACAGAGAGAACCTAAGGCTTTAGACTCAGCTCCTTTAGCTGAGCTCCTCTGACCCCCAATGCCTTTCAAAATTATCTTTCATCTCCAAACTCTTTATTAGTCCCTGGATTCCTATGTCATCTATGCACAGCCCCTTCTCCAGATTCCTGAACCCTTCTTGATGCTGGGACAAGAACCCCGGCACCATTGCCAAAGCAAGTTGCACAGCTGAGCCCAGTGTCCATGTGGCAGAGGAATGTATCAGGGTATGGGTCTTGGTAGGTGTGATTCACTGGGGTTGTGACTATAGCAGTGATGGCGAACCTATGACACGCGTGTCAGAGGTGACACGCGAACTCATTTTTTGGGTTGATTTTTCTTTGTTAAATGGCATTTAAATATATAAAATAAATATCAAAAATAGAAGTCTTTGTTTTACTATGGTTGCAAATGTCAAAAAATTTCTATATGTGACACGGCACCAGAGTTAAGTTAGGGTTTTTCAAAATGCTGACACGCCGAGCTCAAAAGGTTCGCCATCATTGGACTATAGCAATCTACTACAGAAGTAAAATGCAAATGTGCTTTTCTCCGTATCCCCATCCAAGCATATAACCTGGTATCTTGTTCACTGAGGTATATTTGGTATATATTTGCTTAATTGAAGAATTTTGAAAATGCAGGAGTCAGAAAGGCTTAGACTACGATAGCCTTAGAGATCCAAAATACTATAAAACAAAACTAACCATTAAAAAACTTTTCTCCCACCATCCTCTTATAAATCAAATATCTTTTCTGGCCAAAAGTGGTCTTTAGGGTATCATGAATTTCAAATAAATCACTCTAACTCATTAACTTCATTTCCTAGAAATAAATTCTATATGAATTTGAAATTTCTCAGATCCTACAAAACTGTTTGAACATCTGAATAATCATATAATGTATATTCCTCAGTATTTGCACAAGAAAAAAAAGGAATTGAACAGAATTACTGGCATTCAGACCCTGTATTTGAGGTTTGCTAATATTAGATGTGAGACTGATTTGTCTTTCTCGTCTGAGGACATAGGCACATTTCATTTTTCACTGAAATAAAGAGAATCAAGAATGTCTTTTAATGGCCTCAAAGGTTCTCTTCCCATCAACCATTTTCTCTGGAAGAGGTTTGATTTTTATCAACAGGAGTGGGAAATAATGAACACATTTTGAAACTGTCTCTTGGCTAATGTAATGTCTTGTCTTCAAGGACCGATAGACCATAAAACTGCTAAAGGACGCGTTTTTCCCTCGCTACCATTTGTGATTCTACGAATCCAGGTATGTTTGCACTATCTTTCTCCACAAAACAGAATAGCCCACCAAAGTGTGCTAAGGGATTCACTGAAAACTCAATTTGCATGTGGTGGTTTTCTGCTTTGTCTGTTTGCTTGCTTTGTTATATGATTAGCCCTCTGCCTGAGCTTCTAGTCCAGCACTGAAAATGATGTTCCTACTCTACTCTAGGGGGCAACAGGAGGAGTTTCAGAACCTATTCTTTGAGACCAGACAGGCCACTAAAGTACTCCAAGATGAGGGCCAAGGAGAATGAATAATCGTTATTCTCTAAATGGGATGCCTAATAAGTGTGCAGATTCTGTTGTGATGTTGATGATGACGAGAACTAGCATTTAATGATCTTTCATCGTGCCAAGTGTTACTCAAAGCACTTTACATGGATTAAATCATTTAATCTGACAACCCCATGATTTTCTCCACTTTATAGAAGAGATATAAAGCAATTGATTAGGGTTATATCACTTTAAATGGCAGAAGCAGGATTTGAACCCAACACCAGCTCTACTGCTTCAAATATATGGGTCTCATGCAAAATTCAAATTTCCCTTCCTGCATCTATGACCTTGGGACTGTGCCCTCAGCAGTAAGTCACTAACATTTACACACTGACAATGTTAATTGACCCATCTAACTTTTTCTGATGATTTGCACAAATTGTTAACAAAAAGACAATTGCAGAGACCTTAGGACAGTAGCATAAGGTCAATGAATGGTTCTTTCTCTTTGCCATTCTGGACATCTACATTCTCCTGGAACTTGAATGGCATTGCCACCACCTCCGCAGACATCTCCTGGACTCAGCCACCACCACTATGCCCCGCCCTAACACAGAGTCAATCAAAATGTGTTTCCTGTGGACCTTCTTTGTGCCAGGCCCTGTGGTAGACACAGAAGACAGATCTGAGTATCGAGAGCTTTCAGCCCCCATAATCCTGACTCCCAATTTGAGAACGTGATTAATTTGGGGAACACCAACCTGGAAGTAATTAGAAGGACGGTTTCAGAAAGACTCAACTAATCCACCTTTGTGGTCCCTTCCAACCTCACCAACATCCTCCTGATTTTTCTCTAAGGCGAGCCTTTATTAGTCTGATTTCAGCACAAGCTGAAATCCTGTATACATACTGTAATGCTATATAATAAAAGCCCAGCGACCGAAACAGTGGAACACCAGAGACCAGAACACCATGGCCCCTCGCCCAGGCTGGCCCTACCCCCAGGGGGCGATTAGGGGCGCCCCTAGGCAACACGATAGGGTGCAAGTTTGATGGGGGAAAGTCAAAGAAATAGGGGCACACAGAAATTAGGGGTGTGCGGGGTGGGGGTGGTCGGCCGGAGTAGGTGTGGAGTGTGCTGGGGAAGGAAGAGGAAGATCCGATGGGAAACGGCTCAGCACAGTACCTTTCTCACTGCGAACCAGGATGGCGCCAGCCGGGGACTCGATGGGCGGCTGTTTCACGAGTGTGCTTGGGACCCCATGTCCATGGCAGCGGGTTCTCCCCAAACTTCACTGATTCCAAATAGTAAACAGCTATCAACGTCAAAGAACCAAAAATCCTCTCCAACTAGAGGCCCAGGACGTTGCAAGGCCACTGAAGGACACGCCACTTCAGGAGGAGCTAGAAAAACCGGAAGTGTGCCCAGAGGACTGTGGGATGGTGGAGGAGCCTGGGCGCCCAGAGGACTGTGGGATGGTGGAGGAGCCTGGGTGCCCACCGCTAGAACGTGAGCCTGTTATTGCGCATGTGCATGGCCAGCCCTATAGTCCTCAGTCTTGCAGTACAGTGGGGCCTTGACTTACGAGTTTAATTCGTCCGAGACCGAGCTCGTTAAGGAGCTCGTTAACTCAAATTACTCTGTCAACTCAATACAAAAAATCGGCCGAGAGACAGCTGGTATCTCAAAAAACTCGTTAGTCGGGACACTCGTAAGTCAAGGCCCCACTGTATTTGGACGTGACTTCTGGTGGGAAATTATTTCTATTGAGGTTTGCTGTTCCCTTGCGCGAGGAAGATCAGAATTCAAGGTTTCGTTTGTTACCTTGGTTTGAAGCGGAGGAAAATGGGATAGTGACGAAGAAGAAACTTTGGAGATCATGAAGGGCAGTTTGTCCAGACTGTTGAGAGCTCAGAATTAGAGTTTAATTGGGATAGAAACCCTGCTAATAGCACCTGATGCCTGAAATCTGAGCACTCTACTTTTAGGGTTTCCAGTTCAAGTTTTTGGAAACGGCCTATTAAAACATCCCTGGTTGGAAAGTGTTTGTATAGAAGCCCATAAGTATTAAGTATTTTCTGTGTTTGTCATGCTTAGCTCTCTGTAAGGAATATGGGATAATGTTAAACGCCTCATGTTCTCAAGAAGCTTGAATTTTTAAATGGAAAATAAAGAAGAAATATAAATATTAAAAATTAAAAAAGGAAGAAGCTTGAGTTTTATGGGTGATCAGGCAGGCAGGCGAGCAGTTAGGAGCCAGCAGTCCAGGATTGTGAGAGGGATGTCCCAAAGGTCCTGGATTGAGAGAGCGTGCAGGCCAGGCTGAGGGACTCCCCCACCCCGTGCATGAATTTCATGCACTGGGCCTCTAGTTACTATATAATATCTGTTTACTTTTTAAAATAAAAAATGAATTTAAATTAATCTTGTTTTGTAAATTTCAAGGCATGCCCTGAGATAAATGAAGATACTCCAGGGTGTCGTCAAACCAGTGCTGGGAATTCTTATTCTGAGAAGTAGAGAAGCAAACCTTCAAGGAGCCAGAGGGGAGAAATGTATCTAGACATACAGATAGAGAGATCACAGTAAAGAGAAATTTTATATGTATATTATTCATTTATATACACATACACAAATACACATAAAAGGTGGTGCACCAAAATGCGGTTATCGTTAAGTGAATCGTCTCTTGTAAACGTAGCATCAATGTCCCTCATTATTAAGGCCACTGAGCCACAAAAAAGATGCTGAGAGCAACATTTCCAAAAGAGAGAAAAGGCCATTACTCTGCAGAGGTGGGCAAATGCACAGTCAGAGGAGACGTTCCAACCCGAGTCAGATGAGTCTCTTGAGACTCCCCACATTAGTGCTAAGGACTGAGATAATTGGTGGGAATTTCCCAGGTGTGTTCTTTTTTTTTCTTTTCTTTTCTTGATTTCACAGAGGAAGAGAGAGATAGAAATATCAATGATGAGAGATAATCACTCATCAGCTGCCCCCTGCACGCCCAACACCGGGAATCGAGCCTGAAACCTGGGCGTGTGCTCTAACCAGAAATCGAACCATGACCTCCTGGTTTATAGGTTGATGCTCAACCACTGAGCCACACCAGCCAGACTCCCAGAAGTTCTTGAGCTTTATCTTGGAGTGGCTTCGTCCGGGCAAGGTCTCCGAGAGCCTCTCACTTAGATGTCACAGGCTAAGATCATCTGGGAATGTGGCTACCACAGCTCATCCAGCAGGTATGTAAACCTCTAGCTCTTTTTTTTTT
>NW_005880778.1:0-6156 GCF_000147115.1 Myotis lucifugus | reverse complement strand
GCCGCTGGTCACCCCGCAGAAGGAGGCAACTGGTGGTGGTGGCCGCAGGGGGCAGAGCTGGCAAACAGGCGGTGCCAGGCTGGCCAAAGCAGGTGCCAACAGGGGCCCCCTGATCACCCCACAGATTGGCCCTGATTGCTGGCCAGGCCTAGGGACCCTACACATGCACAAATTTTGTGCATCGGGCCTCTAGTAGGAAATAAAAATCACACCCAACCACATTTAACTCTTCTTCTGAGCGCATGGACTTTGGGTGCCCATCAGTTTGGGCATGGCAGTGCCAGTCAGGCTCTCTCTCTCTCTCACATCTCAGATAAACACACCCTATGGTTATTTGTTACCATGTTTTAAAGGTCTTTAGTAAGAAGCATACCCCTTGGTCTCTGCCACAGAGAAACCTCCATAGTGCTCCCCACACAGTGGAAACGTGTTCAACATGCCCTGTGATCCTAGCTTCTCTGCCTTGGGCCTAGTCAGGACTCAGCATTATGGGAAAATGAATACATTTCCAGAGTGTAGAGTTCAGTGTCCCAAAGCAGTGTCATCACTGCATTTACTTTAAGGATAAGATCAAATGGTGCAGTACATGTAATAACAGACTATTATTCAATACAGCTAACATTTCTGACAAACTGACGAGTGTTTAGAGTGTTCAAAAGAAATGTAGCCACTTATAGGGCTATCAAATACTGTCATAATTTACACAGGATTATAAATTTGATAAAGACTTGTAGAAGTTAGAAATGTTTTTCTGAATATTGAAATGCTCTTTAAAGGTTTAATGATTGCCATTATGGGAATGTTTAAAAAATTTCTTAAAATCCCAGAGATTGTGGGAGTTCCAGTTCAAGATGGTGACATAGAAGGCTCCTGAAATCACTGCCTCCCAGAGACACACAGAGGCTACAGCAACATACACCCTCTAAAAGAAACGCAGAAACACATTGGGCAAATGAGAAAAAAAACCCCATTGAAATGGGTAGAAGAGGCTGAGGCACAATCTTGTCATAAACCCCACCCATCAGGCGTGGCAACACACAACTGGGAGAAAACTCACAACTCCCAGCTTTTCCATGAGGAGTAAAGGATTTGGAATCCATATATCGTACCCCAACTTTTAAGATGTTCACCTGAGAGGTGGGCCCCAAAAACATCTAGCTCAATAAGCCAATGGAGCTTGTGTCTATGAGAACCACAGGGCAAATCAAGGTACATCTGCAAATCAACCGATGTGATATACCACATTAGCAAAATGGAGGTCAAAAATTACATAATTATCTCTACAATGCAAACAACAACAAATGTGACAAAATTCAACATCCATTCATGATAAAAACTCCCAACAAACTGTGTATAGAGGGAATGCACCTCAACCTAATAAAGCCCACATCTAACATCATGCTCAAGAGACCTCAGGAAAACAGTTTATTATCTATCAGTTTAGTATAAAGGCTATGATAAAGGCTACAGATGAGCATTCTGATGGACGAGAAGTACAGAGCAAGGTGGGAAGGGGCCTGAGCTTCTAGGCTGTTCTCCTAGAAAATCCATGTGTTCAACAACCCAGAAGCTCTCTGACCCCCATACAACTGGGATTTTTGGAGGCTTCCTCCAACTGTTAACTTCATTTCCAGTCCCTCTCCTTTCTCTAGAGAAGTGGAGGTGTGGCTGAAAATGTCAAGCTTCTATCATGGCTTGGTCTACCTAGTGACTGGCACCCATCCAGGGGTCCACCTAGAGCAGCGGTTCTCAAACTGTGGGTTGCGACCCCTTTGGCGGTCGAACGACCCTTTCACAGGGGTCACCTAAGACCATCCTGCATGTCAGATATTTACATTAAGATTCATCACAGTAGCAACATTACAGTTATGAAGTAGCAACGAAAATAATTTTATGGTTGGGTCACAACATGAGGAACTGTATTTAAAGGGCCAGAAGGTTGAGAACCACTGAGTTAGAGTCATCTCATTAGGGGAAAAAAGACATCCTATCACCCAGGAAGTCCCAAGGATTTAGAGCTTAGTGTCAGGAGCCAGGTCAAAGACCAAATATTAGAGCAAAAGATGCTCCTACTGCTTTTTATCACTTCAGAAATTATGAATTTTAGATGCTCCGAGCTAGGAATAGGGGCAGTATATATATATATATATGGCTAATACGCTAAGTGTCCGACCGACCGGTTGCTATGACGTGCACTGACCACCAGGGGGCAGACGCTCAACACAGGAGCTGTCGAGCTGCAGTTACTTGGCAGTCTCAGGTGATGCACCCTGAAACCAGAGAGAAGGGAGCCCCATCCCTCACAGGGCCGTGCGATTCCACCTTCGGCCGTGGGTTATGCTGCTGCTGGGGCACTGTCCAGCCTGAATCTGGTTTATTGCACACTTGCATTTTCGTTCCACACCCTGAACCACAGCAACTTTGCAGAGTGCCCTCTCACACTCTGGGACCCCTCGGGGGATGTCGGAGAGCTGGTTTCGGCCCAATCTCCATAGGCCAGGCCGAGGGACCCCACCTGCCAGAGGGACCCCGCTTACTCTGCAGATGCCAGGGAGGGACCGCAGGAGGGTGGCTCCAGGACATGTCTGGCCAATCTTGCCCAGTCCCGTCCTGCCGGCCACCTTCTAATTAATTTCCTTTGAATGTTCATGAATCCATGCACCGGGCCACTAGTATATATATAATATTATTTCATAATGGTACTGGCATAAAAACAGACACATAGATCAATGGGACAGAACAGAAATCCCAGAAAAAACCTAAGCATATTAATTTACAATGAAGTAGCCAAGAATATACAATTGGGGGGAGGATAGTTTCTTTAATAAATGGTGATGGGAAAATTGAACAGCCATGTGCAAAAGAATGAAACTGGACCCCTATCTTATACTGCACACAAAAATCAACTCAAAATGGATAAAGGTTTCAACATAAAACCTGAAACTATAACCCCTAGAAGGAAACACAGGGGTAAGTTCCTTGACATCAGTCTTTGCAATGGAGTTTTGGATTTGACACCAGAAGAAAATGCAACAAAAGTAAAAATTAAACAAGTGAAACTACATCAATTTTTAAAAGTTTATGTTGTCTGATAAGGGGTTAATATCTAAAATATACAAAGAACTCATATAACTCAACATAAAAAAAAATCAAACAATCTCATTACAAATGGGCAGAGGATGTAAATAGACATTTATGTAGAGAAGACATATAAATGGCCAACAGATACATGAAAATGTGCTCAACATCTTTAACCATCAGGGGAAAAGAAAATAGAAACCACAATGAGATGGTAAGTCAGGCCCCCAACGACAAATACTACATGATCTCACCCATATGTGGAATATACCCCTCCTCCCTCTCCCCCCAAAAACAGACCCTGAACTCATAGATACAAGAAAACAAAAACAAACACAGATTGGTGGTTGCTGGAGGTGGCGAGGGTAATCAAATGGATGAGGGTGGTCAAAAGGTACAAACTCCAGTTATAAGTCATGGATGTAAGGTACATCATGGTAGTCACAGTAATAATGCTATATTATAATAATACTAGTAATACTGTATATATTATATATACACAGTAATGCATAATATATAGTAGTAATAATACTGCATTGTATTTTTAAGGTTGCTAAGAGAGTAGATATTAAAAGTTTTCATCAAAAATAAAATGTGTAACTATGTGTGGTGATGGATGTTAACTAGACTTATTGTGGTGATTATTTGGAGTATATACAAATATTGAATCATTACATTATATACCTGAAACTATTATAATGTTATTGGTCAACTATATCTCAATTAAAAATAAACCCACAATGAGATATCACTTCATATCTATTAGAATGGCTATTATAAAAAAGGTGAGAAATAAGTGTTGGCAAGGATGCTGAGGAAAAGGAACACTTGTGCACTGTTGGTGGAAATGAAAATTGGTACAACCACTCTGAAAAATAGTATGGATGTTCCTCAAAAAATTAAAAATAGAACTACCATATGATTCAGCAATTCTACTTCTGGGTATTTATCTGAAGGAAATGAAATCACTATCTTGAAAAGATATCTGCACCTTCATGTTAACTGCAACATTATTTACAATAGCCAAGACATGGAAACAACCTAAGTGTCCATCACAGATGAATGGGTAAAAATATGTGAGTGACACACACACACACACACACACACACACACACACACACACAGGAATATTATTCAACTACAAAAAAAAGAAAATCTTGCTATTTGTAATAATGTGGATGGACTTTGAGGGCATTATGCTAAGTGAAATAAGTTGGAGAAAGACAAATATTGTCTGATCTCACTTATATGTGCAATCTAAAAGAACCAAACTCATGATACAGAGAACAAACTGGTGCCAGAGCTGAGGGTTGGGAAGTGGGAGAAATGAGTGAAGGTGTTCAAAAGGTATAAGCTTCCAATGATAAGACTTAATTCCTGGAGATGTAATGTACAGCATGGTGACTATAGTTAACCATACTGTATTGTATATATGAAAGTTGCTAATAGAATACATCTTAAAAACTTATATTATAAGAAAAAATGCTAACCATGTGAGGTGCTGAATATAAATTAACTTATTATGATAATTAGTTCACAATACATGCATATATAAAATCATGATTGGCAAAAATAAAAACAGAGCATGTGAAGAGTTGTAAGACATTCAAAAGAGGTCTGAATTTTTCAACAATCTGGTTAACTGATTTAGCATCAGGTGAATAGGTTTTAGATAGAGAGGCCTGAATTATTATTGCTGGAAAAATCTACTCAAGTGTTCAGACTGGAAGCTACAAATGTATTATAACTGAGCTCCATTGGAAAATCATTTTACTCGTCTTTGGTCAGCCCCCTTTCCCATTTCCCATAAAGCTCTATCAAACCTTTACCAGCCTCCGTGTGCTCTCCCTATCTGTAACTCTCCCTGCTCCAAGCAGGTGCCTGTACCACTTCATTGAGAAATGCACAGATGTGAATTCCAACTTCTTACTCCCAAGCTACAAGATAATTTATTCTCCTACCCATCCATTCCTTTCCCCCGCCAATCTCAGAAAATGAGACGCCTCCCTGTTCAGGATTAAGTAGGAGTTAAACAGGGAGGCGAGGAGGGTGGGAAGCATATGCCTGGCAGGGGTACCCGCATGCGAGATGGTCTGAAAATGAGAAGCAATATGTTGAGTTGAAGGAAGTGAAAGAGGTTTAGCATGTGTGGAGTGAGAGACCAGGCAAGGGTCTTGGTCCTAACTAAAGAAAGTGGGGAGCCATTGCATTGTTTTATGCAGGGAGTGACGTGATGAGATCTGTCTTCCAGAAAGATCACTCTGGCTGCAGTGGGGGTCAAGTATGGAGATTAGGAAGAAGGTGTTAAAATTGGAAGCAGGAAGACCAGTAATCCAGGCAAGAAATGATGGTGGTTTAAACTTGTGGAGTGTGTGGTTTATTCAAGTTACACTTAGCAGACAGAACTGACAGGACATGATGATGGTTGATGAGGGTGGAGAGGATGATGCCCAGGCTCTTGGCTTGTTCTACCAGGGCTTGGTGTGGCATTTACTGAGACAGAGAATACAAGAGTTAAAGGAGGTTGAAGTGTAGTAGCAAATTACAAATTCAGTTTTTAGTATGTTAAAATGAGGTACTTGCAGGGCATCAAACAGAGAAATTCAATCAATAGTAAAATTTATGGATCTGAAGCTAAGGAGACAGGTCTGATTGGAGATATGGATTTGGGAGCAATTCACCTATAGATGTAATCAAGCTATGGGACTGCCTGGAGAGAGTGTGCAGAATTATGATAGGGTTTATGACAGGAACCCCCAAAACAACAAGATATATGGGCTAGGCATGGGGTAAGGAGGCCATAAAGGAGACTGGAAATACCCAGCAGAGAGGTGGGGCCACAATAACCAAGAGCATCATGAGTTTCAGAATGGAGAAACTGGTCATATGCTGTCCTGTGACCTTTGGATTTAATGACAAAATCCATTGTTTACTGTGGTGGAGGGAGCATCTTCATGAATGAAAATAAAGTTGTGGGTTGAAGGTCAGAAGTGAAGAAAGTGAATGAAGTAAAAACGCAAGACGTTTGGCTGTGAAGGGACAGAGAGAAGTAGGACAACATCTGGGGAGTTCAATGTC
>NW_005880777.1:0-6156 GCF_000147115.1 Myotis lucifugus | reverse complement strand
CAGAGGCTACTCGGCGGCAGGACCACACGGGGACGGAGGCAAGCAGCTGCCTGACCAAGCGCACTGCCCTCCGCTGTGAGGTCAACGCAGCGGCTCCTCCCGTCCCCCCGGGTCCCTGCTGGGGGTCAGACCCGCGTCTCGTCTACACCCGCCTCCCGTTTACCTTTTAGCAGGACGGCGCCGACCCCGTGCCCTGCCCTCCGCCCTCCCCAGGCCCTGGGGTCCCGCCAGCCTCCCTCCAGGTCCGGGGAGTGTAACCTCCGACCCCCCGTCAAGGCCCTTCCCCCGGGTCATGCTGAGACGTCACCACCCAGCTCGGGCCTGGGAGCCGGGCAGGGGCCGGGCAGGACACGGAGGGCAGTAATGTAGGTGCCGGTTAGTAATGCGGGTTGACCCTTTACCGGTTAGTAATGCGGGTACTGGTTACTGGTTAATAATGCGGATACTGGTTAGTAATGCGGATACTGGTTAGTAATGCGGATACTGGTTAGTAATGCGGGTTGGCCCTTTACCAGTTAGTAATGCGGATACCGGTTACTAATTCGGATTGGCCCTTTACCGGTTAAAAATGCGGACACCGGTTAGTAATGTAGATACTGGTTGGCGCGTGGCTGCAGGCCCCGGAACTGTAAACAGAAGGGTCACGTGACACAGGCTCGCTTTTACACCCCCCCCCCCCCCTGCGCCACCGATGGCTGTGGGGTCTCGCACCGACTACAGTCCCCACAAGGCAAGCTAAGAACCCTCTCCTAGCAATGAACTAGCACCACCGGGTTATTGCAAAGACACGGAGTGTCGCTGTAAAGGGCTGGAGAGCGCTGAGTTGAACAAACCAGACTTGGATGAGGTGGTTGACACCAGTGCTTCTGAGCCAGAGGGTAACAGTGTAGAAAATGCCACCTGCGACGCGCCCGACCAACATTTAAAACAGTGGAATATTGTGGAAAGTATTCAAATGGAGTCTCATGAAACAGCAGCCCCTGAGGATGACAGAGACAGCCCATCACAGAGGGTTTCTTGCTTAGAGTCAGAACATAAAGTCCAAACACACAAAACCTGTCATTCACGCGACGCAAAACATGAGCACGGAGACTGGAAAAGAATCGTTGCGGCAAAGCATGAATCAAGGCACAACCAAACGAAAGCCGGCGTCGGACGTGTGAAAGGGAATGCCAATGAACTAGAATCTCAGCCAAGTTCTCATAGGCCAGTCCACGCGAGAAAAAAACAAGTGGCTAAGGACCCAAAGATTCCGAGTTGCCATGGGGCTAAGCCTGTGACAAACCAAGCTCATTCTCATTCGAAAAAAACACGAGATCAAAAGTTAGTACAGATTCCCAAACCTGTAACCCGTCGGTGGAGTGAGGAGCCCCGTGGTCAGCCCGGCTGCTCTCAGGAACCTCGTCATCCTGCACCAACTCGGCATGTACCCCCTTCCTGCCAGACACGGAGCCGCCAGCCCCAGCCGCTGGCTCCGGCAGCAAAACCCAACCGTCGTGTGAAGGGAGAGCTGGACCAGGTGGTGCCGAGCATTTTAAGGAGGAGGAGGAACTGAAACGGAGAAAACCTGAGAAGAACCTGCAGCCCCGCCAAGGAAGCAGCAGCAGCAAAAGTTTCTCTTTGGATGAGCCATCGTCGCTCATTCCAGATAACGTAGCTGCCATAAAAAAGGAGGCCCATGCCCTGACCGGTTTGGCTCGGTGGATAGAGCGTCGGCCTGCGGACGGAAGGGTCCCGGGTTCGATTCCGGTCAAGGGCATGTACCTTGGTTGCAGGCACATCCCCAGTAGGGAGTGTGCAGGAGGCAGCTGATTGATGTTTCTCTCTCATCGATGTTTCTAACTCCCTATCCCTCTCCCTTCCTCTCTGTAAAAAATCAATAAAATATATATATTTTTTTAAAAAAAGGAAGCCCAGATCATAGCTCTTCATTTGAAAGCAAATATATGTGGACTCCCAGCAAGCAGTGTGGGTTTTGCAAAAAAACCCATGGCAACAGGTGTGTGTGTGTGAAAACCCTCATCAACCCTTGATTTGTGATCGATGGAGCCACTGAACTTACAAATAGATTCTCTGAGCACATTTTAAAGAGTATAGCGTGACCAGCCGTTGGTAGATGTGGAAATGTTCCGTCATCGTAACCCGTTGGTGTAATTTAGTCATTACATATGGGGGGAAAAAATTTTTTTCCTGCTAATCAGGAAATGGTTACACTGCCTTGGGTCTCTATATATTTTATTTGGCTTGAGAAAAATTAGTAATGAAGTGTGAAGGTCATAGTGGAAATTCTACTTTTCTTTCGGAGGTTTGGGGAGGGGGTTAAATGAAGCACGCTATAACTTACTACGACGACTTCATAACGATCCAACTTAACTTCAGGGTGAAGTTTGATAGCTAAAACCAGGGTTATGTTACCCAGGTGAATTTTATAGGTGTCATGGATTGGAGTGAAAACATTTATTAGTTTCTTTTTTTGGAAATTTTTAGTGATTTGGAGGATTTCTTGTGACTTCTGATCTTTTAAGAAATGGTTTTAAGACGGTCCTCTGGCATTCTTTGCTTAGGATTCAGTGTTTTGTATTTTGAGGGCACCCCCACCCCCAACCCCCGCCCCCCACCCCGGCCCATATATTTTATTTGCTAGTTTTTTAAGAAAGAAAACAAGAAGTGGAGTGGATATTGCAGCTACAAGATGATCCTGTTCAAGTGTTCGGACGGCTGTTGGGACTTCTATCACCATTGATAATGATAAAAGAACATTGTAACTTTCACACTGTAATGTTCTCCTTACTCACGAAAGCAAATGTTAGAACAGTGGTTCTCAACCTTGGCTGCACATTAGAATCACCTGGGAGTCTTTTTAAAATCCTGATTTCTGGGCCTCATCCTCCGGAAATTCTGTTTCTTTGTTATGGGGTGGGGCCACAGCATTAGCAACAAAGACACAGAATTTCCGGAGGATGAGGCCCAGAAATCAGGATTTTAAAAAGATTCCCAGGTGATTCTAACGTGCAGCCAAGGTTGAGAACCACTGCGTTAGAATGACTTCCACGGCACGATCAGATGACACAAGCGAAACTATTTAGGGGGGACCTTTTGGGAAAGTGTGTTGCACATTATTTAGTGCAGGAAATGTGGTTGGGGAGAGTGTGGGGGTCGTTTGGGGGCTATTCCCGTAAAAAATAATTCAAGTTTATGCCAAAGGGTTTCTCCATTGTTGATTCCGCCTGTGGCCTGTTTGTAGTGGGATTGGTTATTTATTTTACAGCAACTTGTTTCAGTTTTTCAAAGTGGTGACTTGTTTGAAGGTCGTGCCACCTTGGCCCTCACTTATGTCTTTATGCTTTTTTAACCTAAAACATATCAGATATTTACATGATGATTCATAACAGTAGCAACATTACAGTTATGAAGTAGCAACGAAAATAATTTTATGGTTGGGGGTCCCCACAACGTGAGGAACTGTATTAAAGGGTCGCAGCATTAGGAAGGTTGAGAACCGCTGTTTTAGAAGCTCATAATACACCACACCTTCCTGATCCCACCAAACGCAGAGCAGTGTCTTCTTTCCGAAGCGATTTGGCCTTGCAGTCCATGTTGGTGGTTGACCTGGATCAACCCATGATTTTGCGCGTTTGGGATTCTCAACATAAATCCACTTTTCATCGCCAGTCACAATTCGATGCAAAAAAGACTTTCTTTCGTGCCATTAAAGCAACATTTTACTGATTACTTTTCGGTTTTCCATTTGTCTTTCGTTCAGTTGATGTGGCACCCATTTTCCGTCCTTTCAAATCTTTCCCATCGCTTGTAAACGATCAGAAATTGTTTGCTGAGTAACATTTTATCTTTCTGCAAGTTGTTTTTGAGTTTGACACGCATCTTCATCCAATAACGCTTGTCATTGTTGGTCTTCAAACTTCTTCGGTTGACCTGGATGTTCTTTGTCTTTCACATAGAAATCGTCACTTTTAAAGCGTTTAAACCAGCGTCCACAAGTGTCTTGAGATGGAGCATGTTCACCATAAGTTTCCCGAAGTATAGATCACTTTCAGCAGCACTTTTCTTCAAAATAAATGAATTAAAACTTGCCACAAATGCTCTTTTTTTGGCATGAAATTCGACATTTTTAAGCATAAAAGTATCTATGATGTTAACACCTTCAGCAAATTTGACATACGAAGTTTTGAAGCTTGTTGTCAATACAAGAAAATAGCATTCATATCAAATTGTATATATATCAACATATGTGTAACTCCAGCTATTGAAAGAATCCGCATTATTAACCGGTACAGTAGCACCCCGAAAATGAAATACTTGCATATAAATATATATTAAAAAGTGTGTAGATTCTGTAGACTGAAGGTGATAAAACACTGTTGAAAGAAATCAAAGACCGACATAAAAGGAAAGTTATACCATGTTCACGGATTGAATGATTCAGTATTGTCAATTCTCCCTACGTTGATCCAAAGATTCACACATTCAACCATTTCCCCAGCAGCTATTTTTGTAGATGTTGATAAGTTGGTTCTAAAATCAATAGGCTAATGCAAATAAGCCAGGATCGTTAAAGCAAGTTAGAGAAAGGAGAACACAATTGGAGGACTCACACTGCCCGGTTTCATTTTACTTTATTTTATTATCTATCTACTACAGACTACCTGGTTTTACTAAAAGTTACAGTCATCAAGATAGTCTGTCCTCTGAAGGGAACAACTCATGGGTCCATGGGACGGAACAGAAAGCCCACAGAGACCCACACACAGACCCACACACAGACCCACACACACACAGTCAGTTGCGTTTTGGCAAAAAAAACACAAAGGCAATTCGATGGAGAAAGGATGGCCTTTTCAGCAAAAGGGAAAAGTGGTGCTGGACCGACCGGCCATCCGTCCGCAAGAACAGAACCTGGGCGCCCAAGAGAGCTCACGACTCACACAAATTAACGCCCCGTAAAATCGTGGCCTCGCTGTGAGACATAAACCTGAAGAACAGCTAGAAGAAAACAGGGGGGAAAGCCCTGTGCCTTTCGGAGAGCCTGGTCTCCGGCCGCAGTCAGCGCTGCTGAGGTTCGGGCGGGCAGTGCTGCCGGACGTGGGGCAGTACGTTGGGGGTGGGCAGTGCTGCCGGACGTGGGGCAGTATCCCCTCCCGTAGGACAACCAGGAGTGTCTCCACACATTGCCAGCTCCCCTGGGGGCAAAGTGGCCCTTCGCTGAAAACCCGCGTTAGGCAGAGCTCTTTGGTGTCCAGATATGACACGGAAACGTGGCCGCCAAAGAGAAAACGGCCGATGCCCTTGGTTGCATGTAAGATGTTTCCTCTGCGAAGCCAAACCCCAGGCTGGGAGGAAATCTTTGCAAATCACTTACCAGACACAGAACTCGTATCCAGAATATGCCAAGAGCTCCCAACACTCAGCAAGAAGAAGACAAACAGCGCAATTTAAAAATCAACAATGGGCCTGGCGGGTGTGGTTGAGCGTCGACCTATGAACCAGGAGGTCAGGGTTCAATTCCTGGTCAGGGCACAGGCCCGGGTTGTGGGCTCGATCCCCAGTAGGAAGCGTGCAGGAGGCAGCTGGTCAATGATTCTATCTCATCATTGATGTTTCTATCTCTCTCTCCCTCTCCCTTCCTCTCTGAAATCAATAAAAATATATTTTTTTAAATCAGCAATGATATATTCAGATGATAAATAATTAGGGAAATGCAAATTAAAGCCACAGAGAGGCACCTCCAGTTAAGACCAGACCATGGAAAACAGGCAGAAAGAACAGGGCCTGGGCCGGGGGCGGGGGGGTGGGGGTGCAGCAAGCAGAGCCCGCACGCTGCCCAGGGAGCAGGCTGCAGCGGGTTGGGTGCCAGGGCAGGCGCTGTGTTCGTGGGGTCAGCACCCTATGGGGGGACTGGCTAGGAGGGCCAAGGGCTGGGGACCACAGAGCCACAGAGATGGCGAGGTGGCCTCCTGGCACGGGGCTTCCTCACCCCCCCCAGGGCAACCCAAGCCCGTCACCTTAGCTGAATGGCCGCAGCCCAAGCCTGCTCTGGTGTGCGTGTCTGTGTGCATGTGTCTGTGCATGTGTATGTGTGTGTCTGCATGTGTGCATATGAGTGTGAGGAGTAACTGTGCACATATCGGTCTCTATGTG
>NW_005880776.1:0-6157 GCF_000147115.1 Myotis lucifugus | reverse complement strand
ACTGCATACGAAGCGAAGCAGTTGTGTCTTCATTTGAAGGCACTCTCCCTCTTCCATAATATGGCACTCAGCTAACTTCACAATATGGCACAATGTCCACCTTCTTTCTGTAGCTCTAATTTCCAAAACTATCACAGGCATCTTAGAGAAGCAATGGATGTGGCTCTCTAGGCCATCTCACCGACTGAAAAGTCCAGACTCCACCCATTTTTTCTAATTGAAAAGCAGGGAAGAAAAGAAGTGCCTCCCACAAGGATCAGACTCAGAACTAAATACAGTGGGGCCTTGACTTACGAGTGTCCCGACTAACGAGTTTTTTGAGATACCAGCTGTCTCTCTGCCGATTTTTTGCATTGAGTTGACAGAGTAATTTGAGTTAACGAGCTCGGTCTCAGAACGAATTAAACTCGTAAGTCAAGGCCCCACTGTAGTTCAGTCCCAGCCAAGGATCCAAGTGTCTCCCTTTTCTTATCTTCCCTGTGTCTGAACAAGACCAGGATGAGCTCCTGACAAGCGGTCCAGTGTGAACAGCCGAGGGAAAAAGCCCACCGCCCTACCTGTGACATCACCGCTGCCATCTCAAATGTCCCCACAGTGTCCATGTTGGCCACAATGATGGGAATCCCTGAGTAGGTCTGCTTGGAGTTTCGAAATGTGAAGGTCCGCTCCAGATCCACCTATTGGCAAAAAGGAAAAAGAACTGTTTGCTCTTTGCATGATTTGTGGGATTGTCTAGAATCAGAAGCAAGTGGAAAGAACACAAAGGAAGTGTCTGTCCCTTAGTCCCTGGATTTGCTTAGTGCTGGGCCAGATGTTCCAAAGACAGGAGAGTCCCCAAGGAGACCAAGTAGTGGCTATTACCCAGGTACAGAAGCTGAACCCGGCTCCTCAGCATCCTCGAGTGCCAGCGCAGACACTGCATTTTCTGCCATCCATCCAGCCTCCGGATCTGAAGTTCTCTCTTTCAGGAGCCTCTCCCATAGCACTGCCTCCTCTGTCCCCAGCCTGGTTCATCCGAGCCCTACACCCCACATACACGTTCTCTTTCCCCACTTCCCAACACTGGACAATCAGCGCCCCCTCAGAGAAAACCCATTCCACCCTGCCCTGCCAAGCATGGCTCTCCTGCCCTTCTCCCCTTCCACTCCAAATTCACTGCAAGTGAGCTGCAAACCATTGATCCCGTCACCTTCCAGCCTTCTCAGCTGCTTTGTAATTAGGAGAATCTTTCAAAGAGCTGGGGAGAGTACACTGCAACCATCTGTGCACATAAACACTTGTTCCTCTGACTTGCAAACAGCTAGAGGGAGGGCCCTCCAACTCCAATGCAACTCCAGCGTCAGGGCACTGAGGACTAAGTCCTCTACTATCAGGAGAGCTGGGCCATGACAGCAGCTTCAGCAAAAGCAGTGTGCTAGGTGCTCATCCAGAGCTAGCAGAGTAAAACCACTTCTGGGGCAGACTGCAGGCCTGTGTGCTCGCAGACCCATTCCTCACCCTTCTCCTGCCAGGTACCATCACAGGGAGGCCCCCTGCAGGCTCCATTCCCCAGGTTGGTTTCTGGCTGGGTTCAGCCAATGGGGGTCACTGGGTAGGAAACTGGGGGAGAGTGAGCCTGGGTGTAATCAGGGTAGCTCTCCCAGGACCCCTCTGCCGAGGCCTGCAGGATCTTCGTTCCAGCTTTCAGAGCCATCTCAGTCCCTGGGCCTAGTAAGATCACCTTCCCCGCTTTGGAAGTGGTTTTTCTCAGCTGCCAGCCTCTGGGGGGCCTCAATATCTCATTTGGCATCTCAGCAATGTCAGGATGTCTTGCATTAAATTCCCTGCTTTAAATATTAAGCAGTTTGTTTCCTTGGCTGGATCTGATGGAAGTAGGCACTTCCCCGAGGAGAGCCAGCAAGAGAAACACAGGGTATATCATAAGCTGGGCCTACCTCCCCGGATCCTGGCCTTCCTGAGTACACCCGCAACAACCATTTCCTGCCGGTGTTTATCTAGTTCCTTCTTTTATTCTTTTCATTTGAGACAAGTTTCACTTTGCTATCAAAATGTCAAAAAAACACCATGGGACATCTCAGGCCGCCTTGCTTTTTCATGTCTCTTGCTTCTCCACACAGGACTCCCTGTCCACCTGGCTTCCTGGGTGAACAATGCTATAAGTATGTCCACGCGGACCTTAAACAGCAACAGTGAGGGGAAATGAGATGCTGTCACTGCCAGGGCACAGGGGCCAGGTCATCCCTTCTCCACTTCTTCATTATGATTCTTGGTTCTACTTCAGTGAAGCAAGTCATAGTTAGGTTCTGAAAGATAACTGGAGAGGTCGTATTTGTTGCAACCTTCTGTGTTGGTTAATGGCCCTCGGATTTCGACTTCCAGGGCTTAAAAAAAAATCAGAATTCCTTGGTGTCAAATTACTCTTACACCTTTCCCAAGATGCATGGGGAGAGATGCTATCCTGCACTCAGTGTTGCTCACAGTGGGGTTTTGGCACTCCAAAACCGATGGGCGGTGCACAAAAAGAGAGCTCTTCATGGGAATGGTCAGCCTTGGCAACGAACTCTCCCCCTCATGTCTAGTCTTCTCCATACAGTAGGTTCTATACCAGGGGTGGACAAACTTTTTGACTCGAGGGCCACAATGGGTTCTTAAACTGGACCGGAGGGCCGGAACAGAAGCATGGATGGAGTGCTTGTGTGAACTAATATAAATTCAAAGTAAACATCGTTACATAAAAGGGTACGGTCTTTTTTTTTTTTTAGTTTCATTCATTTCAAACGGGCCGGATCCGGCCTGAGGGCCGTAGTTTGCCCACGGCTGTTCTGTACAATCCTTAATTCTAAAAGTGATAAATAAGATGATCTTGCCATCCTTATCAACACACACTCACACACACACACATACACAAAACAGACCAGTTGTTCACTGAGAGATATCTAATTCCAGTCTCCCAGGAACAAAACTTGGAATTTAATCTGCCACAGCTGGTCAATGCACCAAATATAGCACCTCTAAATTGTCACTCTGCTAAACTGATTTGATAGGGAACATAAAGTAATAAACCTCCCCTCTGCCACCTGCAGCCCTTTAAACAACCTTCATTCAAGTCAGCCCACATTAGAGGGCCCGAAAGTACAAACTGAGGCCCTCTTACGACAGTCCTAAACACCTCATCGCAAGTCAAGCTAGCAAGCTGTTTCATGAATCTTGCTCTATCCTTCTACCTTCACAAACACAGTTTCATTACTGACCTGGGAAGCACCAGGACCTGGTGTCATGGGGAGCCAGCTGGGCCTGCAAGCCACATCCCCTTGCCTTCCACCCAAATCCTGTGTGCACACACATGGACACTCCCGTCCACACATTACGTTCCGCGCGTGCACACCTCCATTCCCACAAACACCTACCACTTGGCCACTCTCTGAGGTTAGAGGAAAGCCTACCAGCAGCACGGATGGCCCTTGAGAAAACACACTTGGCGAAGAGACCCTTGCAGGCCTTGGGATTAGCTCCAAGTCACAAGGGCAGGGAAATCCAGGATCCTGAGTACTGGGAGAGGGCCCAGAAGAAACAGCACAGCCCACAGCCCTGTCCAGTGAGGAGGGGGCAGGAGACCTTTTTGCCTCGACCTGTGGATGGTACTAATTAAAGCAATTCTCTTATTAACTGCCTTGCTCATTATCTGTCTCACATGTAGATCACAAGTCTAAGCACAGGGACAAAGCCTTTCGCCTTTGAAGTCCTACTGGCTCAAGTGAAATAAATTAGCCCTGGCCGGGGGGCTCAGTTGGTTGGAGTGTTGTCCCCCACACCAAAAGTTTGTGGGGTCAATTCCCAATCAGGGCACATGCCCAGGTTTCAGGTTTGATCCCCACTCAGGGCATGTGGGGAAGGCAACCAATTGATGTTTCTCTCTCACATCAATCTTTCTCTCTCTCTCTCTCTCTCTGCCCCTTCCTCTAAAATCAGTAAAAACATATCCTTGAGTGAGGATTAAAAACAGGGTGGTGGTTGGGGTGGGGGTGGGGGGATGGTGAATAAATTAACATCTGGGCAAGGGGCAAGAATAACACCATTTTGGCCCCCATCCATTTTCAAGTAATGCTTGGTGGGCCCCAGGCCAGCCCTCCGAATGGGCTCTGATCCCTGGAAGTGTCACCATCCAGTCTCAGGAGAAGCACACGCAGCTGCACATTACCAGACAACCACAGGCTCCACTAATGGAAGGGGTTCCCGTGGCCAGTCCAGAGCATCCACGCATACATGAGAATCATCTTAGGACAATGTCCAAAATACACATGCTTGGGATGCCTCAAACTTAATAAATCAGAACCTTTGTTTTGGGGGACAAGATATGTATTTTCAGAGTGTCTTCCGAGATGATTCTGAGGCATCTGTGAATAACAAGTCTAGTCAAACCTTCTAATTTTACAGAGAAAACCTGTTATGGTTTGTGTCTCCCCGAAAGATGTTGAAGTCTTACCCACTGACCTTATTTGGAAATAGGGTCTTTGCGAATGATCAAGGTAAAATGAGCCCATCAGGAAGGCCCATGCCAATATGACTGGTGTTCTTTTAAAAGGGGGAAATCTGGACACAGACACACAGAAAGGGAGAACGTTATGTGAAGATGAAGGCAGAGATCAAGGTGAGGCGTCTCCAAGCCAAGGAACACCTAAGATTGCCTGTAAACCTCCAGAGAGAGGGGGCAGGAACAGGTGCTCCCTCACAGCCTCAGAAGAAACCAACCCTGCCAACACCTTGACCTGGGACTTCCAGCCTCCAGAACTGTCAGACAATAAACATCTATTGCGTAAACCACCCAGCCTGGTGCTTTGTCACAGCAGCCCCGGGGAACTGACCCAAAGGCAAAGGCAATAAAATAATTTGTGACAGAGCTTGGACTGCAACCCAGACTTTTTTTCCCAGCCCGGTAGTCTCTCCACCTGCCCTGCTCTCACCCTCTGGCTGAGGACTGCTCAGGCTGGACCAGCACTCTGCTCACTGGACCCCTGGAGAAACAACACTAGAGACTGCACACTCATTGTTTTCCCTGTCCTGGGACAAGTGGACAATTGTCTGATGCAAATTCTCTTCAATACCTCTGACTTCCAAAGTTCGAGTTGCATTAATAAGTTTTTGTTTTGTGTGTTTTTTTTTAATATCTTACTAGCGTAAGGAATAAGTTGGGACATCTGAGCCAAGAATGATCCCGAGGAGGGATGTGCTCAGGGGATCAAGGGCATTTGAGTTTCCCTATCTATCAATAAAGACAAAGTCTTGCTCTGGCTGGTGTGACTCAGTGATTAGAACATCAGCCCTGCATACCTAAGGGTTGTTGGTTTGATTCCCAGTCAACACCTGGGTTGCAAGACCCATCCCTGCCCAGGCACGGTCGGGGTGCATGCAGGAGGCAACCAACGGATGTGTCTCTCTCACATCACTTTTCCTCTGTCCCCGCCTCTCTCTCTCCTTCTTAAAAAAAATAAATAAATAAATGGGAAAAAATATCCTTCCGTGAGGCTTAACAAGAACAACAAAAAGACCAGGTCTTGCCTTAGTCAACAAACATGTCAATTCCTCTGGAAAGATGACTCAAATGCCCCCACACAGCCCTGTGGCACTTTATTCTGTGCACCAGGGGCTTGATTGAAACTATGAATGTCCCAGCCCACAATGTCTTGTGGGTAAAGGCAATGAATGGATGGCCAGTTGCCCAGCTGGTGCAACCACTGAAAGGCCACCTGGGTCATCCCCACCTGTACCCTTTGCCTCTGGAAGGTGACATCAAATACATTTTATATGACACTTGTGGAAACGCCCCAGCATAAGTGCTCAAACTTCTGGGCTGGGAGAACACTCTGTCCTTCTCTCCACTTCCTGCTCACCGTGATCAGCACCAGGCCTGGCTCTTGGCAACACTGTTGCAGTGCTCAATCTTGTCAACCGTCAAAACTCTCCCTTCTGGGCAAGACTCTGCTCTCAGGGGCATGTTTTCTGTCCTGGCTTCACTCAAATCTGCTTTCTGATTCAGCTCAAAATCCAGTCATTTACCAGTCATTTACCATTGAGCTTCAAATCTGCATTCGGGTATGACTCCTGCCAGGGTGCAGACATTTGGCTTCTATCTGATTGTGCAATGAAAATAGTTTAATCT
>NW_005880775.1:0-6159 GCF_000147115.1 Myotis lucifugus | reverse complement strand
CCCCCGCCCCCCCCCCCGCCCCCAGGAACCCGCTCCCTGATCTTTTAGGGGACCCTGCTGCTGAGTGTATCGGGTCCCCTGACTCTCAAGTGTAGGCGTGTGGGGTGCGCACCCCGCCTTTGTCCTTCCAGGCATCTAGGCATCCCCTGGAGGGGTGGTTGCTCCACACGGCAGGTCGGACCCAGCCCAGCGACCCCCAGGCCTCTTTCCCGGCCACCACGGGCAGTGCTCTCCTAGGCTGGAGGTGGTGACGTTGAAAATCTGTTTTTACATTAAGTCTTTTTAAAAAGATATTTGTATTGATTTCAGAGAGAGAGAGAGAGAGAGAGAGAGAGAGAGAGAGAGAGAGAGAGAGAGAAGGGACAGGGAGAGAGAGAGAAACATTAATGATGAGAGAAAATCACTGATCAGCTGCCCCCTACTAGGGATGGAGCCCACAACCCTGGCGTGTGCCCTGACCGGGAATGGAACCGTGACCTCCTGGTTCATAGGTCGATGCTCCATCCCTGAGCCCCACCGGCCGGGCTGTTTCTACATTAAATTTAAAAACAACAGCTCAGTGCGGAGCTGAGCGCCTGCCCTTCTGACGTCGGCGTCAGAGAGAGGTTCCCCTCCCTCACAGACCCACAGACCCAGGAGCGAGAGAAATGACCTCGGGCAGCTCAGCTCAGCGTGTTCCCCGTGGCCTGTCGGCTGTGCCCAGTGGCCAGTGTCCCCGGCGTTAGTGTCACCGTGAGAGGCAGGCGTGACAGCGAGTCACCCCTCCCCCTGCAGGGAGCCACCCCCTCAGGGCCCCCAGCCAGGGGAATGCTGCCTTCTCGGACCGGAAGGTCCTCCCCTCAGGTCATCTCTTGTGAGACCAGAGCTCACTGTCTGGCCTGTGACGCAGGCACAGCCCGAGGCCGCGGGAGACAGGGCCCCGGGCCACAGGCCCCGGAGTAGCTTCGACTCAGCGCAGGGCCAGGCTGGACACCGGTGCCTTCGCGGGCCCGGGGTCCGGCCAGTCCCGGGCGGGACCAGAATCCCAAGGCGGGTTAAGACGCCCTGATTTTTGAGGGGATTTCGCTCTCGGTCACACACGTTCCTGTGGCTCCCCCACGTCAGGGGTTTCTGGGGGGAGCTGTGTGTGAGATCCTCGCACCCCAGCCCCCACATTTCCGCTGAGTCCGGCAGTGGTTGGGCGTGTGGGGCAGGGCGGGGTGCGGGGACGGAGGTGCGGCTGACGTGGCCTGTGTCCCCGCCCTGACTCCCACAGTGAGCCCGCGGGGGTCCTGCAGTTTCTGGCTGGACGGGGTCCCCATCGGTTCCCAGGAGTCCGAGGAGACCGTGTTCTGAGAGCACATGTTTGTCTCCAGAGGACACGCGGAAGGACTCGGGGGTGATGAGCTCGCCCTCGGACATCGTCTCCCTGGACTCCCAGCACGACAGCACCAAGTCCCGGGACAAGTGGGCCACCGACCAGGAGGACGGCAGCGACCAGGACCTGGCGGGGACCCCGGAGCTGGGGCCGCCCAAGAGCCCCGCGTGGGAGAGAAACGGCCTTGGGCACTGGCATTCCAGGTGAGTGGGGGGTGGCCGGGGGAGGGAGGGCACCCCAGTCTCCAGGGGAGACGTCATGGGCCACAGTGACCCAGCAGAGACTCCCTCAGTGTCTCGTACCCACCAGGTGCCACCCCAGGGCCCCCTCTCCTGACCCACAACCACATCTGCACACTCCACATGGGTCTGCGTCGGTAACCATACGGGGTGGTGTCTTGTTAGTTTATACCCGTTTATAAACACTGTCTTTTAAGTGTGTGTATATAAATATATATATATATACACACACACACACACATACATAGGTGTGTGTGTGTATATATATATGTGTGTGTGTGTGTATATATATATATATATATTATTGATATCAGAGAGGAAGGGAGAGAGAGAGAAACATCATTGATGAGAATCATGGATCGGCTGCCTCCTGCACGCCCCACACTGGGGATCGAGCCTGCAACCCGGGCCTGTGCCCTGACCGGGAATCGAACCGTGACCTCCAGGTTCACAGATCAGTGCTCAATCGCTGAGCCATGCCGGTCAGGCAACACTATCATTCTCTTAGTGTACGATTCCCCACAACATCCTGTGCAAGATTTATCCAGGATGATATGTGTCATTAGTGCATGTATTTTCCCATTTTTTAATGAAAGGACACGTAGGTTGTTGAGGATTCCACGGCCGGACGTAATGAGCAAGGCGTGTGTGGGTCTCTGTTTGCACATGGAGGGTTTTCTAGAAGAGAAATGATTAGACTCTCAGAAAAACTCATTTTTTAAAACACGTTTTTATTGACTTCAGAGAGGAAGGGAGAGGGAGAGAGACAAAGAAACATCTATGATGAGAGAGAATCATTGATCGGCTGCTCTCTGCACGCCCCACACTGGGGATGGAGCCCACAACCTGGGTATGTTCCCTGACGGGGAATCGAACCGTCACCTGGTTCATAGGTCGAAGCTCAACCCCTGAGCCTCACGGGCCGGGTAAGAAACTCATTCCTAACCTCAGGGACGGCTGACAGATGGCTCTCCAAAATGATGATCTGGTTTGCACGCCCTGCGGGGGTCACTCGGTGCCCAGGCCGCGTGTGGGACGAGCAGACAGGTACGCCCAGCGCGCAGGTGCCGTGGCATTTCACGTGGCTGTCGTTTCTAATTCTCCGGCCGGGAAGAATGGGAGGTAGCAGTGTGGTTCCCCTCTTCTAGTTCTGCCTTTTCACAGACCTTGACTGTTTATAAAAATTGTGATGTTACTTTAGAAACAGTCATCTCTCCCTTGTCAGCGAGGTGACAGAGAGGGTCTTTAAGACCGCGGCATGGACTTACCTTTCTGTGCTTGCTGTGGCTCGGGTATCCCCGGGACGTAGCTCTGGAAGCATCTCTTCACGAGTGAACGTGGGCCCCCATCTTCCTCTCGGGGAGACGCCGTGATGCCTCTGGCGTCCGTTACCACGACGCCTGGCTCGGCACTCCTCGGGAAGCGCTGCTCTGGGCCCTCAGCCTTCCACTGTCCGTCAGAGCGTGCACAGTGCGCATGTCAGTCACGTGGAGAGAGAAATGCCCTTTCTCCATGAACCTAGCGCATCCCACACTCGCGTTCTGTGGCCCTGTCCCCAGCCCAGGGCAGTGAGCCGGGAGGGGCCGGGGGGGGGCCGGGAGGGGCCGGGAGGGGCCGGGAGGGGTTGGGGGGGGCCAGGGCTCGACTGTGGGGCTGTGCTGGGTCGGAGTGGGTCGGGCGCTTGTGACCAGAAACATTTCATGCTCTCCGGAGCCTGCAACTTTGTAACTCGAGGAACTCTGGAACCATAGGAACGTTCAGGGACATGTTAACACCTTCTGAGACCCCGAAACTTTGTAACTGCGTTATAAAGTAACATAAAAACCATGTAAGACCCGGGAGAACTGAGCTGTTTGGGACTGTAGCCGCCAGCAGGTGCCCAGTGGCCGGCCCACAGGGAGCTCTGCTGTAGGTGTGGACATGCTCCCAGTGTGGCCTGGAAATAAGGTGATTTTATGGTTATCACATGGAGAAATGATGAGAATGACCTGGGTTACAGTTCGGTTAAGGAAAGTAGACTCATTAAAGTTAAAGAAGGCATTTAGCTAGAGTCCACCTCGCCGACGTGTTCACCTGTGTGGCCGTGGCTGCACGAAGAGCCAGGATTCCGCTCTAGAACTCAGGAGCCCGGTGAGCACGGGAGCGTTAGTTAACGGAGGGGAGGTGAGTGTGTGCGGCTGCGATCGGCCGTCGGCTTTCCCAGGCTCCTTGCCTGCAGTTTATCAAGTAACTGTTGTGAAATCGACGGGGCGGCCTGGCGGTCCTTTGCAAATTGTTCTGCCACCGGAAAGGGACTTTTTCTTCCTCTCCAACTCCTCCTTATTTTTCCCTTCATAGTTTTACTGTGGGATCCGTTACTCAGATAAACGTTTCTGGCCGCGTCAAATAGACACACGACCGAGGGGGCCGGACGGGTCAGAACTAGCCCAGGCTCTGCATTTCTTCCTCGTATCGTATGAAAACCAAACCAAAAGCACCCGTTTCCTGGCACGGGTTAGACCCAGCGGCCCCTCTTTTTTTTAATTTAATATATTTATATTGATTTCAGAGAGGAAGGGGGAGAGGGAGAGAGAGAGGAACATCAATGATGAGAGAGAATCATGGATCGGCTGCCTCCTGCACGCCCCCTACTGGGGATCGAGCCCACAACCGGGGCGTGTGCCCTGACCGGGAATCGAACCGTGACCTCCTGGCTCATAGGCTGATGCTCAACCCCTGAGCCACGCCGGCCAGGCTGCCCCTCATTCTTGTTAGCAAGAGTGGTGAGCCCCCTCGGGGCCCCGCCCTGTGCCGCTGCCCCTGCCCCGGGGGAGTGGGCAGCTCCGCTCTCTGGGCAGACTCTGGGTCGAAGCGCACCGGTGTTGACCTTTGCCCTCATCGTGGATGTGGCGATGCCCTCCCTGTCACCACGCTTGGCAGCCACGCCCGTGTGAGAAAATGCCGCTGGTAATGTTTGTTCAGCACGTGCGGCCCGGAATCTAAGCGTCTGGGCTGTGTTTGTTCTTTATTTTCTTGGTCTGAAGCCAAAACAAACTGTCAATAAGAACCGTGTCTGAGGCCCGGGGGTGTGTCGGGCTGCAGTGTGGTGCCGGAGCGAGCAACGGCGGAGCTGCCTCGAGCTGAGATGAGTCGGCGCCTCCTGCCAGCTGTCCGCTCCTCTGGACTTGAACTCGGGCCCTGCTCTCATCCAGGGCAGCCACCTCCAGCCCAGGGACAGAGCGCTTCGCTCGGTCTTCGTAGGTGGGGGAGAGAGGGTGCAGGCCCCGAGTAACCCTTGGGAGAAGCGGCTGGCGGTGGGTGGGGAAGGAGAAGCAACTGTCACTCCATCCCTTCCTCCGGAGATTTCATGTTGGAAAGCCAGACAGGGCCTTTGGCACTGGCTTTGGGTTTTGCCGGGTAATCCGTTCACGCCGGAATTCCAGGGCCCCGGGAGCCGAAGGCCCCAGCAGGGGCCCCAGGAAGGACCCAGCTGCAGGGCGATTCCTTGGCCCCTGGGGCCCCAGAGGCGAGGGGCCGAAGCTCCCCCCGGAAACGCGAGCCGCGGCCGATCCTCCACTTCCACGCCGCTGGCCTTGCCACTTGGTGAAAGAAAATGATTGCTCATTAGAGGGTCAAAGGGTATTTAAGACACTACCCACTTAAAAAGCGTCTTGTCACTCAAGCTGCTTTGAACCAAAGCGAACACAGTTCTGAAAGCGGACAGAAGGTTCCGGTTGAACTCAGCAGCTCACCCTGGCTGCAGGCGACTGGCTCGCTGTGTCCGCAGGGGCCACGGGCAGGTGCTGTCTTGGATCATCAGGCGGCCGCATGGAAGAGACGGCTGGCCCTTGAACTGCACGGGAGCGGGTCGGGGCGCCAACCCCCCTGCAGTTGAAAATCCAAGGGTAGCTTTCGACTCCCCAGATGCTTGGTTGTCCCTGAGTATCTGCAGGGGGGTGTGGGGGAGGAGGCCCTGGGTGGGGCCGGAGAGGGAGCTGTTACTCCTGTCTCTGCTGTGACCCTCCTCATTGTTCCTCTGTTTCCTGATGAAGGGCCCAGGATGCATGCCTGTGGGTGGCCTACGCTGCCCTCCAAGCCCTGTCCCTCTGCCACCTGCCCAGGATGCTAATTAAGCCAAGTGAAAGCCTGCAAAGGCCACACTGGGCCACCTGTCCCCATGCTGGGCCTGCGCCGTGGCCTCCAGCCCCGAGGCTCTGGGGCCCGGGGGGAGCCTCCTCCTGGGCTCAGGAACCCCCTGGCTGTGTGGGCAGGGCTGGTGGGTGACGAGGCCCAGCCCCTGGCCGCCCTGTGCCTTGGCAAACTTGGCCTCTAGGTGGCCTGGCTCCTTACCACTCTCCCAGGCAGGTGCCAGGTGTGGTGAACACGGCGCAGGTCAGCACACAGCCCGGGGCGGGTCAGCTTGTCTGTGCGGCGTGGACTTTGGACGGTGGGGTGGGTGGGAGCAGGTGTGGTCAGGGGGCTGCTGACCCTTCGGGGCCAGGCTCACACATGCACCCCACGCCGTCTGCGTCGGAGCAGCTCCGAGGACCGTAGGGCGCAGGGAGTGGGAACGCACGGGTTTGA
>NW_005880774.1:0-6159 GCF_000147115.1 Myotis lucifugus | reverse complement strand
AACTCAAAATTCTTGAAAATAAATTCGGAAGAGCACTGGACATTAAGAGAAGAACAAGACCCCAGCAGAAGACTGCTTAGGCCCTAGCTGGTTTGGCTCGGTGGATAGAGCTTCAGCCTGCAGACTGAAGGGTCCCAGGTTTGATTCCAGTTGATCCCAAGTAGGGAGCATGCAGGAGGCAGCTGGTCAATGATTCACTCTCATCATTGATGTTTCTACCTCTCTCTCTCTCTCTCTCTCTCTCCTTTTCCCTTCCTCTCTGAAATCAATAAAGCTTTCTCTCTAATATTGAGAAATAGATGAGGATGCTTGCTATGACCACTTCCACCAAACCTTGTACTGGAGGCCCTAGACAATACAAACACGAAAAAGAAATAAAAGTTGCAAGAATTGCAAAGAAAGAAATAATGCTCATTAGATGTGGATAATATGTGTAAGTAGAAAAAAATTAATCAAATTATTAGAATTAACATGACTGTGAAGTTTCTAGATGCAAAATCAGTATACAAAATCAGTTGAGAGACATTAATGAAGACCTAAATATTTGAAGGAATATGCCGTATTCTTGGATTGGAGGACTCAATAATGTCAATTCTTCCTAAACATATTTACACATTTAATAATATGTAATTATTTTGGAATAATTCAAGTTGATCATAAAATTCATATGGAAATGGAAAGAGCTTCAAAAATGAAACACATTTTTGAGAAAAGAATTCTTAGGATGTCTTGCTATATCAGACACTAAGACATTATAAAGCTGCTAGTGGCCCAGTGCACGAAATTTGTGCAGGGGGGGGGGGTATCCCTCAGCCTGGCCTGCACCCTCTCCAATCTGGGACCCCTCGGGGGATGTCTGACTGCCAGTTTAGGCTGGATCCCTCAGGGCCTAAACCCGCAGTTGGACATCCCTCTCACAATCCGGGACTGCTGGCTCCTAACCGCTTGCCTGCCAGCCTGATCGCCCCCTAACCACTCCCCTGCTGGCCCAATTGCCCTCAACTGCCCTCCCCTGCTGGCCCGATCACCCACAACTGCCCTCCCCTGCCAGCCCGATCACCCCCAACTGCCCTCCTGTGCTGGCCCGATCACCCCCAACTGCCCTCCCCTGCCAACCTGATCGCCCACAACTACCCTCCCCTGCCATGACCTGCTTCCTCCGCCAGGACCCACCTCCTCTGCGCGAGGCGGCGGAAATGCTGGGACAAGCCTCCTCCATGCTGTGAGGAGCTGCGGGACCCCCCAGGCCTCAGTGCATGGAGTGGATGCCAGGCCCCGCCTCTGCTGTGTGTGCGGCCATCTTGTGGCGACATCATGCACGAGGGCCACCTAGGCTTTTATTAGTATCCTATGTAATAAAGAAGGAATATGCTAATTGACCCTCACACCATCACAAAGATGGCGACACCCACAGCCAATAAAGAGGGAATATGCTAATATGCTAATTGACTGCCCCACCCTCAAAGATGGCGGTACCCACAGCCAATAAGGAGGGAATATGTAATTGACTGCTACGCCCTCAAAGATGGCGGTGCCCACAGCCAGAAGATGGCGGCTCCAAGTTCCCTCAGCCCCGCCAGGGCAGCGGGTGTGCAACAAGGCCAGGCCTGCTGGGCCATGCCTGCCTCTGGAGATGCCCAGTCTCCTCAGCCCCCCAGCCACCCAGGGCCTGCCCAAGGGGCAGGTAAGCCTTGGATGGCGGCTGCCCAGCCACCCAGGGCTGGCCCGAGGCACAGGCAATCCTCGGATGGCAGCTGCCCAGCTTCCCAGGGTCGCTCGAGGCTCAGGTAATCAGGGCCTGCTGAGGCTTGCGCTGCCAGCAGTGGCAGCAGCAGAGGAGTGATGGGGCATCGCCTTCCCCTGATCACTGGTTCGTCTCCCACCTCTGAGGGCTCCCGGACTTTCATGCACCGGGCTTCTAGTAGATAATAATCATGATATTGTGGAATTGGTGCAGAGGTAAATAGACCATTGGAACAGATTAGAGAGCACCAAAACAAACCCTTACATGTATGAACACCCGATAGGTGACAGACATAGCAAAGCAGAGCAATGGAAAAAATTGAAAATGTTTCAATTAATGATTTTGGAACAATTGGATATCCATATGGGAAAACTGGAACTGAGTTCCTATCTTATACAATATACAAATAATTATTATGGATGGATTAAAAAGTTAAATGTAAAAGACAAACCTATAAAGATTTTATAAGATAATATGAGAATATATTTAGAATCTCAGAGAAGAGAAGAAAAGAATTTCTTAATGAAGACACTTAAATACTAACCATAAAGGAAATGTTAATAAATTCCACTACATTAAAACTATATTTACCAAAGACAGCATTTAAAAAACCTGGAAAGATCGTTTTTGCCACTGAATGGGTAAAGATAATTGCCAATACATAAAATTAATAAAAATTTAGCATCCAGAATATATAAAGAAAACCATATATGCCACAGAAAAAAGATACCCCAAGGTAAATTTGAACAAACACTTTGTCAGGGACCTCATATAAGAGGAAATCCAAATAGCTAATAAACACATGAAAATATGAGCAATCGTATTTGTTAAGGAAATGCAAATTTTATACCACAGTGAGAAATGACTATACTCCTTTCTGTTTGGCAGAAGGTTAAAAATTCTAACCATACCGAGTACTGACAAGGATATGGAGCACAGGAAGTCGGATACACTGCTGATGAGAATCTAAACTGGCCAACCATTTGGGAAGTAGTTTGGGAAGTAGTTGGAGATTTACATAGTCCTTGACCTAGCAGGTCCCCTCCCAAACATATACCCTGCAGAAATGCAGACTATGTACAGCAAGATATGTATTCAAGACTGTTCATAGCAGCATTGTTCATAATTGCCAAACATGAAAACAACTCTGTTAGTTAAGGTGAAGCTGGCTGCTGCTACAATAACCTGTGAAATCTCAGGGGCTTGACACAATGAACGTTTATTTCTTATTCCCATAGCAGCCCAGTGTGGATGTTCCTGGTCAGGGGTCTCTATTGAGCATTTCTCACTCTGCTGGTGGTTTAGGAACCCAGCATTTCTCTACTTTGTGGCTCTCCCATCTTCCACACATGACTTCCAAGGTCACCCAGAGGTCGTCTCCAGTCTAGTGGATAGGAAAGATCATGGAGGACCACACATGGGAGGTTCTTATGGGCCAGGCCAGAACCCATGGCCATAACTTACTGGAAGGGAGGTTGGGAACTGTAGTCCAGATGGTCCCAGGAAGAAGAGGTACCCAGGAGAAAACAGGGAAGGGGATTTGCTATTCATCTCTGGCACGAACCAAAATTTCCATAAACAATAGAATAGATAAATTGTGACAGTGTCATAGAATGAGGATGTGATCTGGCAATGGAAATGAACAAACTATTCCTGCACACAACAATGCAGATGAATCCAACAAAAGTAATGTTGAACAAAAGAATCCAGACCCAAAGGATACTTAGAATGTGGTTTCATTTCTATCTATATCAGGAATGGAAATGTCTGGCCTGTGGGCCATGTAAGGCCCGAAAAATTATTTGGTCTGGCCCTGCCAAGGCTTTAGGGTTGAGTTAATTAAATGTTTGACCAAATATAGCAGACTAATTTTTTTCTTCCTCACCTTGCTGGAGTCTTTTATTTTATTTTATTCTTTTATTGTTTAAAGTATTACATGTCTCCTTTTCCCCCTGATTTACCTCCCCCGACCCCCGCAGACTAATTTTTAAGTTGATAATTTTGTATAGCCTACAAATGATGTTATAAATATCCAAATGGCCCTTGGCCTCTGATCTATATTTATAAAAATATATATAGTTAAAAAACTAAACTATATAATTTAGGAACTATACATAGGTAATAAAATTATAAAGAAAAGCAAGAGAATTGTTCCAACAAAAGTTGGGATAGGCCCTGGCTGGTTTTGCTCAGTGATTACAGAGTCGGCCCATGGACCAAAGGGTCCTGGGTTTAATTCCCAGTCAAGGGCATGTATCTCAGTTGTGGGGTGGGAGCAGGAGGCAACCAATTGATGTGTCTCTCTCACACTGATGTTTCTCTCTCTCTCTCTCTCTCTCTCTCTCTCTCTCCCATCTCCCTTCTACTCTCTCTAAAAAATCAATGGAAAAAATATCTTCAGATGAGGATTAAAAAATCATAATGATAACAAAAAGTTGGGATAGTGCTTCTGCGGGAAGGAGGGATTTAGGGCTGGAAGGATAGACTGTCATAGCTATGCAGGTATTTATGTACTTTTCCTCACATGTACTACATTGTATAACTACACACTAAGGTTCAAATAGCCAGCTGTGTTTTTCACCTTAACATAAGAGACCATGCTGTTTGGTACAGAGAAAGGCTGCTTCCCTGTGTCTGGAACAGCATTGCCCCGCAGCAAACCACGTGTCACTGTCTCCCCTCCTAGAGATGGAACACCCTCTAGACCTAATTTCCTCCGATTCACCGTTTTGAGGGAGAAGAAAAACCTGTGCTACCATTTGACGTAATTGCCAAACACCCAATCTTGCCCCTGTATGTCACTCGGTAAATGTTATTATCTGCTGTTGTCTTATAATTACCACCCCTTTCCTGAGTTGATGAACAGTTTCTGCCATTGTCTAGTTTTGCAGTTAACAAACGCCATTTTGCTGGGAGCGTTACTACTCCTCTCATGATCTCTTTATCTTTGTTTCCTATAGTAACTTGTAAATTCCAGTGACTCATCTCTCTCTTGTTCCAGACACTTAACTTTCAAATCTGTATTTTCCACCCTCCAGTGCACAATTTGCTTTATATTCTGTTGCATCTCCCTTTCATCATCCTTGAATTCTACAGCTGGGAAAAGTCTTCGTCCCGTTACCCGGCCCTGAACACCTTTGTCTTTCCATTTCACAGACTCGGGAATCCGGGGGAACGACTCACACACTCGGCTTTTGAAGGTAGATAATTTGAAGTATTCCCATGTCCCCTTGCATAAAAGGCGTTTGTGCTGGTGTCCTTCAGCAGAACCTACTCTCTGCCTCCTGCTGAGATATCCAAAGGCCTGGTTGGCTTCCAGCCTGGGTTCCAGAGAGGGTGGCATTTTAGTGGCAAGATTCCCACTACCTCTTGATCATGAAACGGATTGGAATAAAACGTTCAGCGGAAGTGGGTGTAATATGGGGGCGAGGGGAGAGTGGAATCCTGTCCCCTATCTTCCTCCTGAAAAGCCGCAGCTGCGTTCCCAGCTTCACACAAGTTCCAGAAAAGCAGGAGTCGGAAGGTCTTTCCTCTCTCCCTTTCTTATTTTAGTAGCAACTGCTTTTTCTTTTACTCACCCTCAGCAAAGCAGCCTGAGAGAGAAATATTTTGTGGGGTATTTCTTTTCTCCCCCTACGCCCACTCAAATTAAGAAGGAGGCCTGAGAAGCTGTTTTTCCAAACTGTTTTGAGTTTAACTACGGCTGTGTTGGTACAACGTATGGGCACGCTCTCTGATTGAATTACCTCTTTAGAGAAAAAGAGCCTGCTCTCGACCTCACACTCAGAAACCTAATGAGTAAGCGAGTGAGCAGGCCAAAAAGTTGTGAAGCAATATAGCAATCGTCAAATCTGGTATAATTTATTATTTGTCACGTTGCAATAGTTTAACATGTGACCTGGCCATTGCTTATTTCAGTAGGTTTCACCTTCAGATTCAAGTTTCCCACTTGGGCAGCTGTTGTGAAGGGCCCCGTGGGAGAGGAATCTTGTGGCATCTCAGTGTGATGTTATGCAGGGCTTCCCCACAGCTGCACCCACCCCACCCCTTTCTATTGTAAATGACCTGACACAAGCTTATGGTAAAGAATCTGCAGCTTTTAACATTTTAAAATAAAAGTCTCTCTCCCTCTTTTGGCACTTACTACTTTCAAAAACAGATTGCCAAAAAGACAATCAATCTAAAGTAATTCAGTTTATCACCTGCGCATGTCAAAAGATACTTTAAATGTCAAAGCCTGTTTTTTAAAAATTCAGAGATTCAAAACATGCTCACTAAAAAAAGAAAGAAAAAGAAAGCAATTATTTTGTTGCACCTACAGATCAAAAATATTTAAGTAACATGATTTTAATACTAATCATGTCCGCATCCTTAGATATGCATGGCCTAACTGAAAAAAAAAAAAACTTTTTTTT
>NW_005880773.1:0-6160 GCF_000147115.1 Myotis lucifugus | reverse complement strand
AAACCGTATAATCGTCATTTCCCAGCTGTGTGAACCTTTTTTCTTTGAATTTACGCTGTCTGTTTTAAATTAAGTTAGTAATAACTTGTAATTCACGTGTTACATATACATTTATGGACTATTTCAGTGTCTATTATTGTGAATTTTAAGAGTAGTAGCAACATTCACATAGTGTATTGAGCTCTATTAGCTTGAATTCTTAAAGATTTTCTGTAGTTTCTTTAAAAAACTCCATAGGATTGACTGGAGGTAAAACTGTAAACAGTATACTCGTCATTTCCCAGCTGTGTGAACCAGTTTTCATGGCATTTACGCTGCCCGTTTTAAATTAAGGTAGTAATAACTTGTAATTCAAGTGTTCCATATACATTTATGGACTATTTCAGTGTCTATTATTGTGAATTTTAAGAGTAATAGCAACATTCACGTAGTGTATTGAGCTCTATTAGCTTGAATTCTTAAAGATTTTCTGTAGTTTCTTTAAAAAACTCCATAGGATTGACTGGACTTAAAACTGTAAACAGTATACTCGTCATTTCCCAACTGTTAAAAATTTTCAGTGTATTTCCCTTGCCCGTCTTATTTTAAGGTTCTTTTTACCAGTAATTCAAGTGTTCCACACACGTTTATGGACTGTTTCCCTGTCTATTATTGTGAATTCTAAGAGTAAGAACCACATTCACATAGAGTTTTAAGCTCTGTTAGCTTGTATTCTTAAAGAATTTCAGTAGTTTCTTTAAAAAACTCCATAGGATTAACTGGAGTTAAAACTGTAAACAGTATACTCACCATTTGCCAAAAGTGTGAACCTGTTATTCTTTTATTAACGCAGCCAGTTTTAAATTAAGGTAGTAATAACTTGTAATTCAAGTGTTCCATATACATTTATGGACAATTTCAGTGTCTATTATTGTGAATTCTAAGAGTAGGAACCACATTCACATAGTATTTGAGATCGCTTAGCTTGTATTCTGAAAGAATTTCAGGAGTTTCTTTAGAACGCCCTAGATTTGACTGGAGTGAAAACTGTAAACAGTATACTCATTATTTCCCAGCTGTTAGAACTTTTCAGTGTATTTACCTTGCCCGTCATATATTAAGGTTCTTTTTACCAGCAAATCAAGTGTTCCCTACATATTTATGAAATGTTTCACTGTATATTCTTGTGAATTCTAATAGCAGGAACCACATTCACAGAGTGTTTTGAGCTCTGTTATCTTGTATTCTGAAAGAATTTCAGGAGTTTCTTTAGAAAGGCCACAGGTTTGACTGAAGTTAAAACTGTAAACTGTATACTCGTCATTTCCCAGCTGTGTGAACCTGTTTTCATTGAATTTACGCTGCCCTTTTTAAATTAAGGTAGTAATAACTTGTAAATTCAAGTGTTCCATATACATTTATGTACTATTTCAGTGTCTATTATTGTAAATTTCATGAGTAGTAGCAACGTTCACATAGTGTATTGAGCTCTATAAGCTTAAAATCTTAAAGATTTTTTGTAGTTTCTTTAAAAAACTCCATAGGATTGACTGGAGTTAAAACTGTAAACAGTATACTCCTCATTTCCCAACTGTTAGAAATTTTCAGTGTATTTCCTTTGCCCGTCTTATATTAAGCTTCTTTTTACCAGTAATTCATGTGTTCCACACACATTTATGGACTATTTCACTGTCTATTATTGTGAATTCTAAGAGTAGGAACCACATTCACATAGTGTTTTGAGCTTTGATATCTTGTATTCTGAAAGAATTTCAGTAGTTTCTTTAGAAAGGCCACAGCTTTGACTGAAGTTAAAACTGTAAACCGTATACTCGTCATTTCCCAGCTGTGTGAACCTGTTTTCATTGAATTTACGCTGCCCGTTTTAAATTAAGGTAGTAATAACTTGTAATTCAAGTGTTCCATATACATTTTTGGACTATTTCAGTTTCTATTATTGCGAAATCTAAGAGTGGGAAACACATTCACATAGAGTGCTGAGCTCTCTTAGCTTGTATTCTGAAAGAATTTCAGTAGTTTCTTTAGAAAGGCCACAGGTTTGAGTGAAGTTGAAACTGTAAAGAGTATACTCGTCATTTCCCAGGTGTGAGAACTTTTCAGTGTATTTACCTTGCCCGTCTTATATTAAGGTTCTTTTTACCAGTAATTCAAGTGTTCCACACACATTTATGGACTGTTTCACTGTCTATTATTGTGAATTCTAAGAGTAGGAACCACATTCACATAGTGTTTTGAGCTCTATTAGCTTGTATTCTTAAAGAATTTCAGTATTTTCTTTAGAAAGGCCACAGGTTTGACTGAAGTTAAAACAGTAAACAGTATACTCGTCATATCCCATCTGGGTGAACCTGTTTTCCTTGTATTAAAGCAGCCAGTTTTAAATTAAGGTAGTAATAACTTGTAATTCACGTGTTCCATATACATTTATGGACTATTTCAGTGACTATTATTGTGAATTCTAAGAGTAGGAACCACATTCACATAGTGTTCGAGATCTCTAAGCTTGTATTCTGAAAGAATTTCAGGAGTTTCTTTAGAACGCACTAGATTTGACTGAAGTTAAAACAGTAAACAGTATTCTCGTCATATCCCAGCTGGGTGAACCTGTTTTCCTTGTATTAAAGCAGCCAGTTTTAAATTAAGGTAGTAATAACTTGTAATTCAAGTGTTCCATATAAATTGATGGACTATTATAATGTATATTAGTGTTAATTCTAAGAGTAGGAAAAACATTCACATAGTGTTCTGAGCTCTCTTAGCTTGAATTCTGAAATACTTTCGGGAGTTTCTTTAGAACGCCCTAGATTTGACGGGTGTTAAAACTTTAAACTGTATACTCGTAATTTCCCAGCTGTTAGAACTTCTTTTCAGTGTATTTACCTTGCCCGTCTTATTTTAAGGTTCTTTTTACCAGTAATTCAAGTGTTCCACACATATTTATGGACTGTTTTACTCTCTATTCTTGTGAATTCTAAGAGTAGGAACCACATTCACCTAGTGTTTTGAGCTGTATTAGCTTGTATTCTTAAAGAATTTCAGGAGTTTCTTTAGAAAGGCCACAGGTTTGACTGAAGTTAAAAGTGTAAACAGTATACTCGTCATTTCCCAGCTGTGTGAACCTGTTTTTCTTGTATTACCGCAGCCAGTTTTAAATTAAGGTAGTAATACTTGTAATTCAAAGTGTCCCATATACATGTATGACAATTTCAGTGTCTATTATTGTGAATTCTAAGAGTAGGACCACATTCACATAGTATTTGAGATCGCTTAGCTTGTATTCTGAAAAGAATTTCAGGAGTTTCTTTAGAACGCCCTAGATTTGACTCGAGTTAAAACTGTAAACAGTATCCTCATTATTTCCCAGCTGTTAGACCTTTCAGTTTATTTACCTTGCCCGTCATATATTAAGGTTCTTTTTACCAGCAATTCAAGTGTTCCCTACATATTTATGGAATGTTCACTGTATATTCTTGTGAATTCTAATAGTAAGAACCACATTCACAGAGTGTTTTGAGCTCTGTTATCTTGTATTCTGAAAGAATTTCAGGAGTTTCTTTAGAAAGGCCACAGGTTTGACTGAAGTTAAAACTGTAAACTGTATTCTCGTCATTTCCCAGCTGTGTGAACCTGTTTTCATTGAATTTACGCTGCCCGTTTTAAATTAAGGTAGTAATAACTTGTAATTCACGTGTTCCATATACATTTATGGACAATTTCAGTGACTATTATTGTGAATTCTAAGAGTAGGAAACACATTCACATAGTGTTCGAGATCTCTTAGCTTGTATTCTGAAAGAATTTCAGGAGTTTCTTTAGATCGCCCTAGATTTGACTGGAGTTAAAACTGTAAACAGTATACTCGTCATTTCCCAGCTGTGTGATGCTGTTTTCATTGAATTTACGCTGCCCGTTTTAAATTAAGGTAGTAATAACTTGTAATTCAAGTGTTCCATATAAATTTATGGACTATTATAATGTATATTATTGTGAATTCTAAGAGTAGGAAACACATTCACATAGTGTTCTGAGCTCTCTTAGCTTGAATTCTGAAAGAATTTCAGGAGTTTCTTTAGAACGCCCTAGATTTGACGGGTGTTAAAACTTTAAACTGTATACTCGTAATTTCCCAGCTGTTAGAACTTCTTTTCAGTGTATTTACCTTGCCCGTCTTATTTTAAGGTTCTTTTTAACAGTAATTCAAGTGTTCCACACACATTTATGGACTGTTTTACTCTCTATTCTTGTGAATTCTAAGAGTAGGAACCACATTCACCTAGTGTTTTGAGCTGTATTAGCTTGTATTCTTAAAGAATTTCAGGAGTTTCTTTAGAAAGGCCACAGGTTTGACTGAAGTTAAAGTGTAAACAGTATACTCGTCATATCCCAGCTGTGTGAACCTGTTTTCCTTGTATTAACGCAGCCAGTTTAAAATAAGGGTAGTAATATCTTGTAATTCAAGTGTTCCCATATACATTTATGGACAATTTCAGTGTCTATTATTGTGAATTCTGAGAGTAGGAACCACATTCACATAGTGTTTGAGATCGCTTAGCTTGTATTCTGAAAGAATTTCAGGAGTTTCTTTAGAACGCCCCTAGATTTGACTGGAGTGAAAACTGTAAACAGTATACTCATTATTTCCCAGATGTTAGAACTTTTCAGTGTATTTACCTTGCCCGTCATATATTAAGGTTCTTTTTACTAGCAATTCAAGTGTTCCCTACATATTTATGGAATGTTTCACTGTATATTCTTGTGAATTCTAATAGTAGGAACCACATTCACAGAGTGTTTTGAGCTCTGTTATCTTGTATTCTGAAAGAATTTCAGGAGTTTCTTTAGAAAGGCCACAGGTTTGACTGAAGTTAAAACTGTAAACTGTATACTCGTCATTTCCCAGCTGTGTGAACCTGTTTTCATTGAATTTCCGCTGCCCGTTTTAAAATAAGGTAGTAATAACTTGTAATTCAAGTGTTCCATATACATTTATGGACTATTTCAGTGTCTATTATGGTGAATTTGAAGAAGTAGTAGCAACATTCACAGAGTGTATTGAGCTCTAGTAGCTTGAATTCTAAAAGATTTTTCGTAGATTCTAAAAACACCTCCATAGGATTGACAAGAGATACACCTGTCAGCAGTATCCTCCTCATTTCCCAGCTGTAAGATTTTTTCAGTGTATCCCCCTCGCCCGTCTTATATTAAGGTTCTTTTTACCAGTAATTCAAGTGTTCCACACACATTTATGGACTGTTTCACTGTCTATTATTGTGAATTCTAAGAGTAGGAACCACATTCACATAGTGTTTTGAGCTCTGATATCTTGTATTCTGAAAGAATTTCAGTAGTTTCTTTAGAAAGGCCACAGGTTTGACTGAAGTTAAAACTGTAAACCGTATACTCGCCATTTCCCAGCTGTGTGAACCTGTTTTCAAAGAATTTACGCGGCCCGTTTTAAATTAAGGTAGTAATAACTTGTAATTCAAGTGTCCCATATACATTTTTGGACTATTTCAGTTTCTATTATTGCGAAATCTAAGAGTAAGAAACACATTCACATAGTGTGCTGAGATCTCTTAGCTTGTATTCTGAAAGAATTTCAGTAGTTTCTTAAGAAAGGCCACAGGTTTGACTGAAGTTGAAACTGTAAAGAGTCTACTCGTCATTTCCCAGCTGTGAGAACCTTTCAGGGTATTTACCTTGCCCGTCTTATATTAAGGTTCTTTTTACCAGTAATTCAAGTGTTCCACACACATTTATGGACTGTTTCACTGTCTATTATTGTGAATTCTAAGAGTAGGAACCACATTCACATAGTGTTTTGAGCTCTATTAGCTTGTATTCTTAAAGAATTTCAGTAGTTTCTTTAGAAAGCCCACAGGTTTGACTGAAGTTAAAACAGTAAAGAGTATACTCGTCATATCCCAGCTGTGTGAACCTGTTTTCCTTGTATTAACGCAGCCAGTTTTAAATTAAGGTAGTAATAACTTGTAATTCAAGTGTTCCATATAAATTGAGGGACTATTATAATGTATATTATTGTGAATTCTAAGAATAAGAACCACATTCACATAGTGTTTGAGATCTCTTAGCTTTTATTCTGAAAGTATTTTAGGAGTTTCTTTAGAACGCCCTAGATTTGACTGGAGTTAAAACTGAA
>NW_005880772.1:0-6160 GCF_000147115.1 Myotis lucifugus | reverse complement strand
CTGGCCAGCCTGGGTGAGGGGCTGATGGCTGTTTGCAGGCTGGCCATGGCCCCCAGCATCCCAAGCTCCCAGGGGAGGCTGGCTGAAAGCAGGTATCTGGGATTTATTTAGCTTCTATAATTGAAACTTCGTTGCCTTTTGCGGAGGCACAGCCGGCCAGGAAGGTGGGAAGCTTGGCTTCCTCTATCGCCAGGGCAACCAAGCCTCCTGCTTGCTCCAGCTCCTTGGCTGCCGGCTGCCATCTCGGTTGGGTTAATTTGCATATATTCACTCTGATTGGCTGCTGGGCGTGGCTTGGGTGTAGCAAAGATACAGTCAATTAGCATCTTTGTCTTTTATTAGTGTAGATATATAATTTATGTTTTTACTCTATTATAGTTATTTAGTGTGAAATAGTATTATGTCTATTTTTTTTTAAATATATTTTATTGATTTTTTACAGAGAGGAAGGGAGAGAGATAGAGAGTTAGAAACATCGATGAGAGAGAAACATCGATCAGCTGCCTCTTGCACATCTCCTACTGGGGATGTGCCCGCAACCCAGGTACATGCCCTTGACCGGAATCGAACCTGGGACCCCTCAGTCCGCAGGCCGACGCTCTATCCACTGAGCCAAACCGGTTTCGGCTAGTATTATGTCTATTAAGTAATATACTGTACATCCATCAACTTAAAAATACTTTATTGCTAAAGAATACTAACCATTACATGAAGCTTCAAGAGTCATAATCTTTTTGCTGGTGGAGGGTCTTGCCTAGATGTTGATGGCTGCTGACTGGTCAGGGTGGTGATTGCTGAAGGTTTGGGTGGCTGTGGCAATTTCTTAAAGTAAGACAACAATAAAGTTTGCTGACTCTTTCTGTCCCAAACAGTTTCTCTGTAGCATGTGACACTGTTTAATAGCATTTTCTCTACAGTAGAACCTCTTTCAAAATTGGAGTCAGTCCTTTTACACACTGGCACTGCTTTATCAACTAAGTTTATATAATACTATAAACCCCATATTGCAATTGCAACCATCTTTACTTTAGTCTTCATAAAGAATAGATTTCATTTCAAGAAACTACTTTCTTGGTTCATTCGTAAGAATTAACTCCTCATCTGTGAAAATTTATCATGTGATTTTAGCAACTTAGTCACATCTTCAGGCCCCTCTTCTCATTCTAGTTCTCTCGCTATTTCCACCACATCTGAAGTTACTTCCTCCACTGAAGTCTTGAGCCCTTGAAAGTCATCCATCGGCGTTGGAATCAACTTTTTCTAAACTACTATTAATGTTGATATTTTCTCCTCTTTCCATGAATCACTAAGGTTCTTAATGGCATCTAGATTGGTGACTTCTTTCCAGAAGGTTTTCAATTTACCTTGCCAAGATCCATCAGAGGATTCACAGTTGATGGCAGCTATAGCCTTACAAAATGTATTTCTGAAATAATATGCTTTAAATTCAAAATTACTCTTTCATTCATGGGCTGCAGAATGGATATTGTTAGCAAGCATGAAAACAACATTAATCTCATTGTACATCTCCATCAGAGCTCCTCAGTGACCAGGTGCATGTTTAAGGAGCAGTACTATTTTATAAGGAGTCATTTTTCCAGAGCAGTAGGTCTCAACAGTGGGCTTAAAATATTCAGTAAACCATGGTAAACAGATTTGCTGTCATCCAGGCTTTGTTGTTTTATTTATAGAACCCAGGTCGAGTTGATTTACCATTGTTCTTAAGGGCCTTAGGTTTTTGAAATGGTAAATGTGAATTGGCTTCAACTTTGTCACCAGCTGCATTAGCCCTTAACAAGAGAGTTAGCTTATCCTTTGAATCTTTCAAGCCAGGGACTGACTTCTCTTCTGTATCTATGAAAGTCTTAAATGGCATCTTCTTCCAAAATAAGGCTGTTTCATCGACATTGAAAACCTGTGGTTTAAGGTAGCCACCATTAATTATCTTAGCTAGATCTCCTGGATAACTTTCTGCATCTTCTATATCAGCACTGGCTGCTTTAACTTCTCACTTTAGGTTATGGAGGCAGCTTCTTTCTTAAAACTTTACGAACCAGCCAAGCTTCAAACTTTTCTTCTGCAGCTTCCTCAATTGAAGGTTTTGGCTTAGGGGTATTGTGGCTGGTTTGATCTTCTATCCAGACCACTAAATGTTGTTGTTTTTTATATAACCTATATAATAAAGAGGTAATATGCAAATTAACCCTCATGCCCTCACAAGGTGACTGCCTATGACCAGGCCAGGATCAGGCCTAAACCGGCAGTCGGACATCCCTCGAGGGGTCCTGGATTGGAGAGGGTGCAGTCTGGGCTGAATTTCGAGTACCGGTCCTCTAGTATATATATAAGCACTAAGGCTGTTACTTATCATTGGTGTGTTCACTTGAGTAACACTTCTAATTTTCTTCAAGAACTTTTCTTTTGCATTCATAATGTGGCTAACTGGTGCACAAGGCTTTTGGACGTTTTCATGACTCTGTTGCTAAGCTCAGTCATTTCTAGCTGTTGATGTAAGTGAGAAATATTTGACTCTTTCTTCACTTGAACACTTACAGGCCATTTTAGGATTGATAATTGACTTAATTTTAATATTGTTAAATTTAATATTATCAGAGAATGCATTGGCCCTAGGAGAGGGAGAGTGGTGGGAATGGCCAGTTAATGGAGTAATCAGAAGACACACAACATTTATCCATGAAGTTATCTGTTTTATATGAGTGCAAGTTCATGGTGCACCAAGACAATTACAGTAGCAACATGAAAGGTCATAGATCACAGATCTCCATAACAAATATAATAATAATGAGACAGTTTGAAATACTGCAAGAATTACCAAAATGTGACACAGAGACATTAAGTAAACAAATGCTGTTGGAAAAATTATGCCAATAGACTTGCTTAACTAAGTAGCATTTAACCTTTAATTTGTAAAAAACAACAACAACAACAACAAAAAAAAAACCACAGTACTGCAAAGCACAAAAATTGACCTGCCTATATTTTACATTTTAAATATAATATGGGGCTTTTCTTACATGAAGAATGTAACCTGCTGGTAATTTATCCCTTTCTAAAGCATTTCATTTACTTCATTTTTTTACAAAAAGTTCTATCCTAGATTCATAGTTCAATAAAAATAAATAGACTAGTAATTATAGAACTTCATAAATAATTTTTTTTCTCTTTTCTTTATTTCCATAATTCTTAAGTTGAGTTCTGGTTTTTAAAATTTGTTTTTCCTATTGAATGCAACACCTGTGCTTATTCTCTTTGTTATTCAGAAATAAAGAGTAATACAACTCTTTATGCTTCAATTTAGAACAATGATGCCACATTATTTTTTCCTTTTGAATTTTGCTCTTTTGTTCTTTCATGTTTTCTTCTCTAATTTTTTCTTCCTAAATTCTATACCACCTGTTTTTTTTCTAAATTGCTGAACTTAATTCAAGATTTTTTAAGTTCACACCTAACAACTTATTAGTTAAATGTAATGATTTTCATAATTACTGCTTTTATGTTATCTATATATATATAAAAACTAAGCGACCTTTACAAGCAAACAACCAGAACGACCGGAACAACTGGACAACCGGCAGGTAGTTATAGCACACACTGACCCAGACCTTGCTGCTGGGGCCCTGACAGCCCAGAATCTGGTTCACCCGCACCTGAACCCAGACAGGAGGGAGGAGGGAGCCCGATTCCTCATGGAATCGGCTGTTGGTTAGCTTGCTGCTGGGGCCACCCTCCTGCGGTTCCCCCCTAGCAGGCAGGCCCCCCTATTGCCCCAATTGCAAGCCAGGCCGAGGGACCCCCCAACCTGTGCATGAATTCATGCACTGAGCCACTAGTTTAACTATAAATCTTACTTTTCTTGGATATCCCAATACTTAATTTTATCAGTTCCTTACATCTTCCCACTTTAACGCAAATACATATATTGTTAAACACTTTCTTCTAAAGTATTTGTTTCTTTGCTTTTTGCTAGGCAGCTCCCTTGCAATATTGCAGCATGTTTCCAGTATCATTGGAAAGAACATTATAGCATTCCTATTTGTTTTCTCTTATAATGACCACCTACTAGTACACTATGTCCATTGCCCAAACCTTAATTCTCAGATGTCTCTTGGAAAACTCCTTTTCACTCTGAGGGCTTCTGTTATCACCTCAAATCTGATTACTGTGGCATTTACATCAATAGCTATTATCTCTTTCTTACTATCCGATTCATTCCACCAGATATAATCAAGTCACATCAAATTAGTTGGCTAAAATGAACACTTTCTTTTTGCCCTCAATATTCCATAGTTATCTCAGTGGTTCCAATTTTCTTCTGGTCTTTAGGATCACAATTTCAATTATCCTTGACTTCTCCGGTTCTCTGTTCCCCTCTTTCTCCATATTTTAATCTTTTTCTGCACAGTATCTCTTGGATTCAACCCTCTTTAAATTGAGTAGCATCAGTACCACAGTGGAGCCCAGAGTTGCCTGTGTTTTAATGATGGCAGTCTTCTCTATTTGCTGTCATAATTTTATTTTTCTAGGTTATGAGGAGAAGAATATTGAAACTTAAAGGAATATAATCTTTTACTAAAGAGGGAGAGAGAAATCCAAATCTGGAAAATGAGAATTAAAGGAAAGCTGTCAGTAATATGGTTAAGAATAAAATTTGAAAGAAAAAAAATAATAAGCAGATGGTTACCTTTGTGAATAATCCTATATAATAAATTTATCCTAATATGCTAAGTGTCTGGTCATCCATTCAACCAATAAAAGCATAATATGCTAATGATATACTAAGGCCTCTCAACCGCTCATTATGATGTGCATTGACCACCAGGGGGCAGACACTCTGACTGGTAGGTTAGCTTGCTGCTGGGGTCTGGCCGATAGGGACTGAGCGAGATGGGCCAGACACACCCTGGAGCCCTCCTGTGGTCCCTCCCTGGCTGGCCAACCTCCCATAACCCTCCCCGGCCCCGATCGTGCAGCAGTGGAGTCCTTCGGCCTGGCCTGCATCCTCTTGCAATCCAGGACCCCTCGAGGGAAGTCAGAGAGCCAGTTTCGGCCCAATCAGGCAGGCCATGCCGAGGGACCCCACTGGTGCATGAATTTGTGGACCGGGCCTGTAGTAGAATATAAAGTGAGATTAGGAGAGTGAAACTGTTTGGGGGAATGTGCTCTGGCCATCCACTCCTTTATTTATTTTAATAAAATGACACTTTAACATAGTCTGAATCCATTATTTTAAAGTAACTTTCTATCATGTATGAAAAGAAACACAAATTCCTCAGCCTGCTATTTAGGACCTTCTTTATTTCTACTTATTTTATCTCTGCAACCTGATGTTTCATTATCTTCCACTCTGAGTTTCCACTCCAGGCATGTTATTACTGTTTCATCATTAGTATTGATAGTAATGTATAGGGGGCAAGGGTGTATAAAGTACTTTCACAGATATCACTTTATTTTACCGTCTCCTTCGTGCGCTCTGTTTGTTGTCATCTATGATCTTTCAGGATGACAATATTGTCTACATTCCCCCTGGAAAGTTGAATTCTATACTCTATTCAAAACTCCCTCTTCTATGAATCATTTCTTCAAGTTAATTATTATAATACAGTGGGGCCTTGACTTACGAGTTTAATTTGTTCCGTGACAGAGCTCGTAACTCAAATTACTCGTATGTCAAATCTTAAAGTGAACGAGTGAGACACTTGATGCTGGGCTGATGTTGTGGCGTTCACTGTGACGTTCGCTGCGCCAACTAGTGGTGGGGTATCTGAAGCTGGCTCGTAACCCAAATTTTAGCTTACAACTCAAAGCAAAAAATCAGCCGAGAGACGGCTCGTATCTCAAAAAACTCGTTAGTCGGGACACTCGTAAGTCAAGGCCCCACTGTACTGTATTTCTAATACCTATCATTCATTAAGCATCTGAAAACTCAACAATAGTGTGGTGAAGACCTAGGGAGGGAGAGGTGGAGGTGGCTGGAGATGAGCAAAGGAGGGGGATGGGGGACATCTGCAATAGTGTTAACATTACAACTTGTTAATAAAAAATAAAACTAAAATGTGATGGGTAATTTGTTTATCTATAATAACAAAAGCATAATATGCTAATTAGACCAGATGTCCTTCCAGACGACCATCCAGACAAA
>NW_005880771.1:0-6160 GCF_000147115.1 Myotis lucifugus | reverse complement strand
ACATCAAACTTTGCAGTGAGTTCCTTGGCACTCTGAGGAGTTCCCAAAACTATTTAATAATGGGTCCTGGCCTCCTTCATGTGCATTCAGACTCATGAGGGAAAGGAGTTGAATGAGGACACATAGGTATGTGGCCACCAGGCCTGTGACTTGTGAGCTGAGACGCTTTTCCCTTCTCGGATGGGGAGGATAGATCTGGCTTTACCCTGGGCCACACTGGATGAATGGGTTATTCAGGATTCTCCCAACATCTGCACATAGGTGAGCTCTGCTGGTGACTATTGAGTTGGGGAAACAAAAAGCAAACAAAGGCACACTTAGTTTAGCAGTACGTTTAGCAGTAGTCATTGATCTCATTTCCATTGCTGCAGCGATATTATTTGGTTGTGGGGATCTTACGCAAACAAACCACTATATACCTCCTTCTTAAACATATGTGCATAAAAAAAAGTACGCTTAGCATAAGGTGAGAAATATAAGAAAGTCCCTGGCACATAAAGCATTTTACATAGGCAGTGGGTTAATATCGAACACCCTACTTAATACTTTAAATTATTTTCAGATTTGTGTGTTTTTCCCCTTTCAAAGTCTGCATAAACAGTCCTTTCATTCTGTAGCTTGCATTAGATTCTTCAGAATGTCCTCGCATGGCTTGGCTTCCATCAATGTGACATGACTGCCCTCTAGTGTCTGCACAGAGAATGACAGACATTCAGTTTTAAAAACTGAATGTTTGGCAATGGCATTTTCATAGGTCCTTGAAATTTCAGAACACTGTGTAGTCGTCAGGCAGTTGGGGGAGCTAACACACATCAGGCAGGCATAGCAGAATGGCAACACTTTAGATCTGTGCTGTCTCTTCTTAAGACCTGAAAAGTAGTTTATACATATTTGTTCATGCAGCTACTGGACTTTTTGAATGACTTGGACTGTGACATTGTTTTATTCCCAAATAAGCTCTTAATAATTTAGAGCACCTTTGAGAGCGAATGCCCAGTGTCAGGGCTCGCCAGAAACTGGCAGTCTGTTATGTGAAGGCTGGTTTATTTTTCCTCCGACCATTTCTACAGGGTAAAACCTCAGAAAAATATCATTAGTTTCTTATGATAGATGAGCTCTAGAAAAATTAATACTATCTCTTGGCTATTGTGCTGCTTTCTACTTTGTGGGAAATTCAGGCCCAATGAATTAAACAAAATACACTACACACACACACACACACACACACACACACACACACACCCTCAGCAGAGTTAGCAAATCAATAGGTATGGAAATACAGTTAGGTAAGGCTAGTAGGCCCTTGTTTCTAACTCCAACACTTTCTAGCTATATAATTATGGACAATTGTTTAATCTTCCTAACTCTCAGGTTGCACATGAGGAAAATGGATCAATAATGAGCACAGTGCATGGGCAGAGTAAAGGGAAAGCACTTTGTGATGATGATGATGGATGACGATGATGATAACATCACCCAAAGCTTTGCAGGGTGAATTGCTGTTTTTGCCAGAGGGAGAATTGGGCTGGATGAGCTTTTTATAAACTAAATCAAGGCTAGACAGCATGGCTTTGTCAACTCCTTCCTCAAAGGACGAGCAGGAATCTGAAATGAACTCAGCGAGTGGAAAGGAAAAGCCTCTCCTAGAACATGTTGAAATGGGGAGCTAAGCATGAAAATCCATAATGCACTCCTTCTGCTTTTTAATAGTGTGTGTATTAGAGAGTTACTTTCCTTAAATTGAAGGTTTTAGGCAGGAGGCTGGCTCTGCAAATGTTAAATAAAATTTTGAATTAGTTGCCAACATTATAAGTTGAGAGCTATTTATTTAAAAACCCAGCTTCCTACCTTCTGTTGAAAATCATCAGAGGTCCTGGCAGTCCTGGTCCATGCTCCCTCCTGGCAGCTGAGAGCTGGAGCAGAGCCGCTGCTGACATCCGCTCTCCAGGTCACCACAGGCCTCAGTCCTCCCTGCTGCCTCCCAAAGCTGATCTGGAGTATCGTTATCCATTCCAATTGTCATCACTCGTGCCATCAGTTTTCTTCCAGAAAAGACAGGGAGGGCTTTCTTAATCCAGGGCTCTTTCTTTATGACACTGGGAGTGAGCAAACTCTTTTTGTAAAGGAGCATGTGTTTTGGCTTTAGCGCCATGTGTTTTCTGTTGAAGCTCCTCAGCTCTACCCTTGTCTTGCGAAAGCAGCCATAAGAAGGATATCAATGAATGATCTTGGCTGTGCTCTAATTAGGCCACTTACAAAAATAGGACTTGGCTCATGGGCTGCCATTTGCCCACCGTGACCTACATAACGGCCTTGTCCCTGTAGTCATTTGGTTTGCAACCTTTCCTTCGGGCATTTTCTGCTCCTAATCGTGATTGATTTTAGCCTAGACCTGGTATTGCTACTGATAAGGTGCATGAAAATCTCCTTTTATATGCACTTTTGTCTGGCCTATATCTTAAACCTTAAAAAATCACCTTTAAGTGACCCCAGTGTGAGGATACCTGAATAGACTTTGCTAAAGGCACAGTTGGGATGGAGTCTCATTCATAGGTGCTCTGGGTGAGAGAGGAACTGTCTCAGGGGCCTCATCTTTAGAGAAAAACACATAATCACTGGCTTCACCACAACTTAATATAGTCAAATGAAAGCTTATGGGATAAACGAGGGGAAATTATACCGCTGCTTACCTACAGCCTTGAGATGGACCTTGTCAAAGATAATTATTCTCTTGAAACTTACTAATGTTTTGTCCCCTAACATTGCTTTATGTGGATCTACTTTGTAAGCTTCTTGGGGAGAATGAGATGCTAAATGTAAAGTAGGATCTCTAACCTACTTGCCTTCTAAAAGTATATGCGTTTATGTAATAAGATCATGTAATAAGACCAAGGAGACACATATAATAGCACCCCTAAAATAGAAAAGGAAAATGAAACACCATTGAGAAGGAAGCAAATGTGTAATTGAACATGTAGATTTGGCTTTCACCTTTTGGCTGAATGGACAAATTAAGATGGCTGAGGTAGAAGGAGGGTCTCTGGAGAACTAGATAATCATCACAGATACAAGTTGTTTTACACTGAGTTCTTACTGCCACCTTTGCAATAAGAGCACAAAAGCACTGCTGGTGTGATGCGGCAAACATTCGGCAAAATCCCTCTTTGTTAGGGGCGCCTCACGGGGGGAACCAAACAACTTCCAACACACAAAGGGGAGAGGTGCCCCCAGGAAGTGAGACTTGGGTGAAGTGCCCTTGGGGTCGGCCCCTGAGAAGACCGCCAGGGAGCTCTGTAGGGTGCATTGCACAGTTCTCTGAAGATATTAATCGATAATATCCTCATAATTATAGTAATAGCCCCCATTTATCAGATGCTTTCAGGCATAGAATTTAATTATAAGGAAGGCATCATCTCATCAGAAAGTGAGAAATTAGTGACTTGCTAATGACACCCTGTCTGTAAACGGCAGAGCTAGACTTAGAGCCATGTGTCTGTCTGCAGAGCCTGTTCTGACCACTGAGCGATTCTTATCCCTGTCTGCATATTGACCACCTATTAGAAGTAAGGGTGCCGCTACCGAAGTGCTGTGCAGAAGAAATGTGCTGGGAGCCCCCAGTGCCAGTTGCACCTGTGTGTAATTTTAAATCTTTGAAATAAGTCAGATGGAAAAAGCATGTGGGTTATAAAACTGAAAGCAACAAATGAACAAATAAGACAAACAAATAAAAACTCATAGGCATGGACATTATGGTGGTTACCAGAGGGAAGGGTGGTGTGTGTGTGTGTGTTGTGGGGGGGTAGTAAAGGGTAAAAGGGGTCAAATATATGGCGACAGAAGGAGATCTGACTTGGGCGGTAAACAAACAATGCAACATACAGATGATGCATTACAGAATTATACATTTGAAACCTGTTTAATTTTATTAACCAATGTCATCCCAATAAATTTAATAAAATAAACAATAAACAGTTTTGGGATTATGAAAAATAAACTTTAAGTAGCCACATGAAAAAAGTCTAAAGAATCAGGTGTAATTAATTTTATTAATATAGTTTCTTTAACCCATGGTGTTCAAAATATCATACCATGTAATAAATACAAACATTATTCACGATATATTTTACATTTTTTTCATAGTCTAAGTGAGCTTATAGTTCATCTCGTTTTGACTTAGCCTCATTTCAGTGCTCAATAGACATATGTGGCTAGAGGCTACCAACTCAGCACAGCTCTACAAATGGAAATGTGGGTTCCAGATGCTGAGAGCTTACACTTTTAATTTCTAAGAAACCTAAGTCCAGTGAAGGAATTTTATCACTGTCATCATCATCATCATCATCATCACCCATCATCTCCCAAAGCTCCTATGTACACATGCCAGGCTGCAGGGTCTGGTGCCTATGACCAGTTTGCAGCCTTGAGTGTTCTCGTGTTCACATTGCAAATTGTTTTGTGTGTGTTTCAGGTGATCCAGGTCCTGCCAGCTTTGGGAGGAATGGCCGGGATGGTGAGCGAGGCCCTCCAGGGGTGGCAGGCATTCCTGGTGTGCCCGGTCCCCCAGGCCCTGCTGGCCCTCCTGGTTTCTGCGAGCCAGCCTCCTGCACCATGCAGGCTGGTCAGCGAGCCTTTAGCAAAGGGCCAGTCCAGTGAGAGGCTTAGTGCTGCATGGCTGTCTGCATAAACCACCCCTGGCAAAGGAGCTGGGAGGACAAACCCCACCCGAAGCTGGGGCAAGGGACGGCAGTGTATTACCTTCAACGTTATTGCAGAAGTCCTACTTGACAATCAGATTTAGATCGATGGTGCTATTCAATAAATCCTCTTTCCTTTCCCTCGGAGGAGAGACAGCAGAGTCATTGGTTAAAAACAAACAAGCAAAACCTCCCTTTGAATACATTTATAATCCTGTTCCCAGGACCTTGAACTTTAGTGTGCTATACATATGTGACATATTGTGGGCCACGGTGCCAATAAACAGAAACAACTGTTTGGTTTACCTCAGTTGCAGTAGTTATTTTCATTTGTAATGAGATGTTCTCAGATTACTGAGCAGCCATATAGAGGATTTGCAGACTAGTTATGAAGAAACCCCTCTGCAGTCAATAGAATGGGTGCCTAACATGCCCATCAGTGTGCTCTCTGGGGTGACAAGAAAGCGCTGTGCTGTGAGGAATGGTTTCTCCACGGCACATGTTGGTTTCCATGGTCAGCCTGAATTTTTGTGGAATTGTACTGTATCCCAAACCTGTTAACATTTTGAGCTCTTCTATGTGAAAGTAAAGAAGGACTTTTAATATCCTGTCATGCTCAAGATTTATTGATGAGATTATTTATTTTTAAGGTGTGAGGTAACATCTCTGGTTGTACCCAAGAAGAAATAAAAATGGTTTCTTAATCTCTTGCATGTTTTCTTGTAAATAATCATGTTCAATAAAAAGGAGTCACTGAACTTATTTAGATGCATTAAAAATGTAAATTACTGCTATTTCTCTAAGTTTATGTTAGTGATTTTTTTGCACAGAAAAATTAAAAAGCCCTTACTGTTCCCTTGAAGGTGCTACCCAGTGACAGAAATCCATTGTATATGGGTATGTGGTGTAGGGCGGGCAGCTTCATAGAGCTTTTGGGAAATTCTAATGAAAGCGATGGACCCAAACCCCGGAAAAATGCACAAATGCTTATGCACAAACATGTCTGCAGACTATTTCAGAGACTTGATCGACCCCTTAAGTCTAGCCTTGCACAGTCTCTTGCCTTCATTGCAATGGTTTGTTAGCTCCCGCCTAATCAGAACGTCACTGTTGCAAAATGTCTATTTCACAATTTTTCTTATACATTTTATAAAGGCAGCTCCGCTAAAGCACTGGATTCTTATCAATAAGCTAGGTATTGCCTGACCAACTCAAGCACTTGATTATCATTTACGTAATCACATTGGTTTGCTATTTTATCAACATCCACATAAATGATCGATGAGACTTAATGCATTCATTCTATGTCACAGTGCATACGAGTGACTTGTCCATGGGCCCAACACAGTGCACAAAATAGTCAATGCCTTCACTTAGTTTATGGAACTCAATTCTCTCAAGTCAAGAGGAATGGGCCCTAATAGGATTTTTTTCTTGTGTGTACGCTCTATACATTAAAAATGTTA
>NW_005880770.1:0-6160 GCF_000147115.1 Myotis lucifugus | reverse complement strand
CAAAAAGCATGGATGGAGGTGTTTGTGTGAACTAATATAAATTAAAAGTAAACATCATTACATAAAAGGGTACGGTCTTTTTTTTTTTTAGTTTTATTCATTCAAACGGGCCGGATCCGCCCGCGGGCCGTAGTTTGCCCACGGCTGGGCTAGACTTAAAACTGGTCAGAGAAAATATATCCACAACCTTCCTGTGTCTAGGTACAGAAATGTTCCTCCAGTGCTCCATTAGAATAAGCTAGCTATGACTTCATGCTAGGGCAGGGTTTCCCCAAAAGGTTAAAATGGGAATTGTTTTAAGGCCACTAGATAAAAATGTATCTGTTTCATTGTTTCATTTCAAACAGTTTGGTCAGAAATCACATGTGGAGTGTGCTCGATTTTCTCCAGATGGTCAGTATTTGGTCACTGGGTCTGTTGATGGATTCATTGAAGTATGGAACTTCACAACTGGAAAAATCAGGAAGGTAAAGTATTTAAAATATATTAACTTTTCTAGTGAAAGAATTACTATTGTTATTCTTAAATTATCTGTTATTTATACACTTTATTTTATTTTATTTATTTTTTAAAATATATTTTTATTGATTTCAGAGAGAAAGGGCAAGGGAGAGAGAGATAGAAACATCAGTGATGAGGGAGAATCATTGATTGGCTGCCTCCTGCATGCTCTACACTGGGAATCGAGCCCACAACCCAGGCCTGTGCCCTTGACCGGAACCGAACCTGGGACTTTTCAGTCCGCAGGCTGACGCTCTATCCACTGAGTCAAACCAGCTAAGGCTACATTTTATTTTTATTTTTTTAAATATATTTTTATTGAGAGTCATTGATTGGCTGCCTTCTGCACACCTCACACTGGGGATCAAGCCAGCAACCCAGACATGTGCCCTGACCAGGAATCAAACCATGATCTCCTGGTTCATAGGTTGACACTCAACCACTGACCCATGCTGGCCGGGCTATTTATACACTTTAAACTTATTTTTGAATGGGTGATATGTACATCCGATATAATATTTTATGAAATAGAAAAGCTGTTCAGTAGAAGGTCATGCTCCCACCCTTGGCCCTCAGCTGGTCAGTTCCTTTCCTTGGTCCAGCCAGGTTACCAGTTTCTTGTGTAACCTTCCTGGAATATTCTAGGTATGTATGTGTAAGCAGTTACTTTTTATGCCCAATCTAACCTAATTGTAGTACTAAATGGGCTTCTCTTATTATGAGTGAGAAAATGTCTTTTTATATGTGAAAAACCACTAATATTTCCTATTCTGTGAAGTGTGTTCATATCCTTTGCCTGTTTTGTTTTGTTTTTCCAGTTTATTTTTTTGAAAATATTTTTGTTGATTTTTAGACAGAGAGAAAGGGAGAGGGGGAGAGAGAGAGAGAGAGAAACATTGATGTGAGAGTGAAATATTGATCAGCTGCCTCCTATACGCTCCTACCAGGGATTGAACCTGCAACCCAAGCATGTGCCCTAATTGGTAATTGAACCAGCAACCTTTTGGTTCATGGGATGATGCCCAACCAACTGATCCACACTGGCCAGGGCTGCCCATTTTTCTTTTGGATTGTAATTTAACTGATTTGTTGGAGCTTTTTATTTTTATTATTATTTTTTAAAATATATTTTTATTGATTTCAGAGAGGAAGGGAGTGGGAGATAGAAACATCAATGATGTGAGAGGATGGTTGATATGCTGCCTCTTGCACGCCTCCTACTGGGGATCGAGCCTGCAACACGGACATGTGCCCTGACTGGGAATCTGACCTCTACCTTCTGGTTCATAGGTTGACACTCAATTCACTGAGCCACACTGGTCAGGCTGTTGGAGCTTTTTGAAGTTTGAGGGAATCAACCTTTGCAATCTATATTGCAAATATTTTTCAGTTTTGACTTTTGTCTTGATTTTGCTTATGGTTTTGCTTTATAGACTTAAAATCTTTTATATCATCATATTTATCCATCTTCCACAATTTCTTCTAATCTTCTTATGTTTCATTTATGTTCAATTTTTGATCCATCTGAAATTTCTTTAGTGAGATAAAGTTGGTGTAGATAAAATTTAATCATTTCCCCAAATAGCTATTTATTGACTTTACACTGATTTAAATTGTAATCTTTATCATAAGAGTACTGAATTCTACTTGGGTAGTGAAGTAATGAGTGATATTCACTTTCTACTTTATATGTATTTTTTATAGTTTGTCTTTTTTTTTAAAAAAACAACACCATGAAGCAGTCTCAGTTTATAATTTTTTAAAAATGGAGATACTTCTGTTTGAACAATAATGGTTGATAAGCATCCATAAAATGGATGATAATTAAATATATTAGTCAGTACATGGTTTGAGGGAAAGGAGCTGACAATTTGGAAAAAACATTAGTTTCTCACATTATACCCCTAAGATAAATAAATTCAGATTTATTTAAGATGTACAATATGAAACTGTGCACCCATGGAGACAGACAACAGTGTGGTGAAGGCCAGGGGAGGGGTGGAGGTGGGCAAAGGTGAGGAATATGATGGGGGCATCTGTAATAATGTCAACAATAAGATAAATTGTAGGGAAATTCTGCTTAGAAAAGATTAGTAAGCATGCTCGCTTCAGTAGCACATATACTAAAATTGGATGATACCGAGAAGATTAGCGTGGCCCCTGCACAAGGGTGACATGCAAATTCATAAAGTGTTCCATATTTTTTTTCATGTAATAAAAGTGTTTATTTAAAAGAAAAAAGATTAGTAAGCAAAAGATATAAGCTGTTATGTTGGCATTTTTTATAATGTTTGAATTGTGTAAAATTTATTCCCAGTATTAATCATTTGTTAGGAATTTGTGTGCATGCCACTACTATTTGCTTTGGAGATTTAGGGTATGTACAAGCCATTATCCTGATTTTAGTGAGTTTGTAGAGATCTGGGGTAATTGGGTTTTTTGTTGTTTTGATAACTGCTTATCATTGTTTCCTTTAGGATCTTAAGTACCAGGCCCAGGATAACTTTATGATGATGGATGATGCTGTTCTCTGCATGTGTTTCAGCAGAGATACAGAAATGTTAGCAACTGGGGCTCAAGATGGAAAAATCAAGGTATGGATAAGTGGCAAAAACTCTTATATGCAGACATTCGGAGAGTTCTGTGATGAGGGAGTGTCCTACATATGATATGAGCTTGATAACAGCTACTGTTTGTTGAGCATCAATTTTGTGCTGATAATCAGTTTACTTTTTCTTGTTTAATCCTAATAACAACTCTGCCTAGTGAGTTCCAATAATTTGTTTAAGGTCACAGTTAGTGAGCAGTAGGTCTGAGACTTCAATTCAAATCTGCTCATGCCCTTTCTGCTGTACCACCATTGCTCACTTTATATGCTGTGTTGTACTTTGTGTGTTTTGTTTGTTTGTTTCTAGTGAATGGGATTTTTTTAAGGAATGGGGTAGTCTGCAGTTGATTAGCTGTGGCTTGTATTTAATTGCTGGTAAAATGCCCTGAGCTAGGTAAAATACAGAAGTAGTCTCTGCTAAGTGAACTTAGTCTAAATTTTTGTTTTAATAATTTACAAGGAAAGAGGTTTAACTTTCAAAGGATTCAGTTATCATTGTTCTGTGTAAATCAAACATCATATTCAGCTATTAGCATGCATTTTTAATGCTGTTTTAGTACATTAGTGAGCATTGCATCTTGCTTGGCTCTATGGACATTCTGTTTATAAGTTTTTACTATTCTTTTTTTTTAATAAAGGTCTGGAAAATTCAGAGTGGACAGTGTTTAAGGAGATTTGAAAGGGCACACAGTAAAGGTGTCACCTGTCTAAGCTTTTCTAAGGATAGCAGTCAGATCCTCAGTGCCTCTTTTGACCAGACAATTAGGTAAGTAAGAATCCCCACTGCCCTTACTTGGGTTTGATGTGATGAAGCTCTGAAGGGAAGTACTAGTGATTCCTTATACTTTCACCAGGATGGTATTATATAGAGAGTGGGGTATGTGAGACCTCATTTCCCCAGGCAGAGTACAGCTGACACTGCTATAATTTTGTCTACTTGAGTCATTACCCACCTGCATCAGAATCATGTTAGAGGGCATATTACAAATACAGATTCCTGGGATCTAGCCAAGACCTAGAAGTCTGTCCCTGAACAGAAACCTGTGGTATTATTTGCATATTTTCTACCAGTTTCTGTGCCAACCTTTGGTTTTATTTTTGTTTGATTGTTTGACATAATGAAAATTATACTGCATACGTAAATGCATAGCCTCGTTTCTTCACTTAATATTATAACAGGAGCTTCTGTAATTCATCTAAAATGTATTCAACACTTGGTCTCAACCATAATAGATAGAATATTAATTGTTCTTTTCATTTCCTTTTATGTGTGACAGAATTCATGGTTTAAAATCTGGGAAGACCCTGAAGGAATTTCGTGGCCATTCTTCCTTTGTTAATGAAGCAACATTTACACAAGATGGACATTATATTATTAGTGCGTCCTCTGATGGCACTGTAAAGGTTAAGTATTTGCTACTGGATTATTTGGGGGTATCCATTCCATTTTTGCCCTTTAAGGAGTTTTCAGTGGTGGTAATGGTGATAATTGTGGTGGAGTAAACCTCTTTACTAGCTATTTTAGTTATAATTGAGGTGAGTCTGAGACAGTAATAATATTCTGTGGGTAATTCCTATTGGCCTAGGAACCTCAAATCTCAAATCTACAAAATCAGACTTTAGCATGTGTGGAGTCTTAGGTTTAAGTCATCCCCCATTTACAGTGTTTAAATTTGATCTTGTCATAGGTATGGTCTACCCACCAAAAATTCACAAAGGGCTCAGTGGCCAAATAAATAGCTATCTTTTTTGTTGCTCAGCCTCATCCCACCCCTGACACCCACATTTAGGGTCTTCCTACTAGAGAAACAGAAGAGGTATAGAGTTAAAACCAAGCCCTCTCTCAGATACTTATTTAATGCCCTCAGCTGAAAGTAACAGATCTTCAGTATCTTAAGAGATTTATTTTAAGAGAGGGTCTCATTTTCTAGAAAAGATGAGAAGTCCAAGTAGTAAATTGCTGAGGATCTTGAGACATTCCATTTACATTCTAGAGCTGCTTTTAAATTGCCTTAGGCAAGTCTTTTTTAATTTTTTTTTATTTCATAGAGGAAGGGAGAAGGAGAGAGGTAGAAACATCAATGATGAGAGAGAATCATTGATTGGCTGCCTCCTGTACACCCCCCACTGGGGATGGTGCCCGCAACCCAGGCATGTGCCCTTGACTAGAATCGAACCTGGGACCCCTCAGTCCGCAGGCCAACACTCTATCCACTGACCCAAACCAGCTAGGGCTGCCTTATGCAAGTCTTGTAGCAAAAGACCTCACATTTTAACACAAACCCCTAAAAGTCAGACCACACTCTGAGATTTGTTCTGGCTTGGGAATCTAACCAGAAACCTGAGGGTAGGAGATATACTTTTCCTCAGGATGGATGGGGAAATACACAGGACTCTTAGTATTTTAGTCATGGGATTTGCCCTCTTTGTACTATGTATAGGACCTCACAAGATGCCATTGGGAGGGGGTTTAACAAGGCCACTTTGTTTTGAGGTCTTTTCCTTTAGTTCCACAGTGGAAAGGGTAAAGCATCTCACTGACTTTTTGGACAGAAAACACTAAAACCCTTTGAACTCTTGATACCTGAAATGTTCATTTCTCTTCTAGGCAACTGGGCTTTAGAGAAGATTGGGACAGATAATTTACAATGTTTATTAGGAAAATAAAATAGTAGGGCACTAACTAGTGGGCAACTATTTCCTTCTGTTTATGGGTATTTAGCGTCTGTTTTGTGCTAAGCTCTGTTGAAGGCACAGAGAAGACACAACATAGTCCATACCTTTGAGGCTTTTATGCCTCATTGAGTGAGTGGTGTCCAGACAAAGCTTATGCCGTCAGTATTTGGTCCATTCCTTTTCTGAGAGCATCTCAGATGTCAATAACTTTATTTTCGGAGTCAGTTTATTCTGTTGTAGTAATCTAATTTTCATTGTTTAAAACCTCAAAACTGTAGCCCTAGCTGGTTTGGCTCAAGTGGATAGTGTCAGCCTGTGGACTGAAGGGTGGCCAGGTTCTATTCCAGTCAAGGGCACATGCCTGGGTTGCGGGCT
>NW_005880769.1:0-6162 GCF_000147115.1 Myotis lucifugus | reverse complement strand
CCAGCGAACGTTCATCTCTGACAGCCCCTGCAGCCATCCTCAGGGTGAGAGCAGAGAGCAAAGAGGGGTGGTGGGCAGAGTAGGCTGGGTGTCCAGGGCAATAGGAGAGCCCTCCCCTCCCCCAGATAGTTATTCCTTACCCCCTCGATGCCAGGGGGGCAGGCGACAGTGCTTCTCCGGTAACCCCCCCCCCCCCCCCCAGGTCCTGGAACCGCAAATGCCCCGCTTCTGACGGCAGCTCGCCGTGGCTCAGGAGGCAGCAGCTGGGCTTCTGTCACCCGCAGCGCCAGGCTGGGGGCAGGTTTCCCTCTGTGACGCCGGGTCACGGGGTGCCTTTCCTATCACCTGTGAGGCCTCAGCCAGCAGCTGCTCCCGCTGCCCACCTGTCTCTCCTCCCTCTTCTGGGGGGCGGTTTCTCGCTCCCCTGCTGTCTGTTCTCTCACCCTCCTCCTCCTGCAGGGCCTTTCGGAAGGTGGCAGATGGGCACGAATGTCACACTGTCCATCTCTTTGCCCCTGCTGTGCCCGGGCCCAGCCTAGAGATCATCTTGGTCACGGTCCAGGAGGGGGCTGACTAGGGGTCAGAATGTGGGTCTGGGCGCAGAGGGAGCTCTCCACCCTGACAGCCCCTGGCCAGCCAGCCATGAGACCCATTCTCTTGGGCTTTAGCCCCTTCCCACCCCCGCTGTCCTCATTTGACTTTAACATGAAGGGAACAGTTCTCCACTCTGCTTGCCTGATGTTGTGTTACCCGTGCAGCGGTTCTCAACCTGTGGGTCGCGACCATCGGAAAACACACGTAGCGTATCAGATATTTACATGACGATTCATAACAGTAGCAACATTACAGTTATGAAGTAGCAACGAAAATAATTTTATGGTTGGGGGTCACCACAACATGAGGAATTAGGAAGGTTGAGAACCACTCCCCACCCCCAGCCTGCACACCTCCCGATTCCTGTTTCCGTCAGTGGCTTTCCCAGCCTCACCGGCACAAACCTCGGATTCCTGTCCCCAGTTGGTTGGACCTGCCCCCTCTTCTCCACCCTTTGCCTTGACACTTCTCACCCTGCTTGGACTAGTGCAGTAGTCCCTCCACGGTCCTGTTTCTGGCTGGTTTCTTCTTCCTTCACGCCCATCCAATCAGACCTTCTTGTTGGCTGTTCTTAGCACTCAGAAGCTTGTTGACTTTTCTAAAGACATCCACGTTGAGGCTCCCAGCAGACATCGATGGCCTAGCCACTGCCCCTGGGACAAAGTCCAACCACACAGCCCGAAGGCAGGGCCTCTTCCCCGGCCTGTCCCCGAACCTGGTCTCCTAAAGCCGTCACGCCCTGGCGTCAGCCGCCCCCAACGCGGTGTTAACAGCATGGCCTTTCAGGCCACAGGGTCGAGTCCTGCTCTTCTGTTTACGAGCTGTGTGACTTAGAGCCGTTTGCTTGACTTCTCAGAGCTGCAGGGACAGAACAAAAACGATAGTGATGCTGATGGATACTGATCGCAGTTATTATGTGCCAGACACTTCGCATTACCTCCTCACCCCGCTCCATAACCCTGAGAGGAGGCGCTCTTCCGGGCTCATTGGAAAGTAAGGAAACTGGGGTTTGTGGCAGCGACGCCCCAGCCCAAGGTCACACACCACCAAGAGGCAGAGCCAGACTCAGCCTGTCCGGACTCCAGTCCTCGTTCACAGATATGGGGACCACACCGTGCACTTTTCAGGGTGGCTAAGGGGGTTGGCACGTGGAAGTCCCCGCCCGGGGCTGGGCACCCGGGGAACTTGGGAACCAGGCTGTCTTCCTGCTTCTAGGCCTTTGCTTGGGCCGCGTCCTCTGTCTTCCGCTCCACCCGGCCATGTCCTACCTCCAGTGTCAGTGCCCCCCAAATCCACCCACCCCACCCACGGGAAACACAACTTGGCTTCAGGTGTCCGACTGTTTTCCTAGCAGTGTGTGATGTCCTGGCCGCCTGTGTAGGCCAGCCCCTCCCCCAGTGCCTGGGCCTCTGTGGGAGCTGGTAAGGTGTCCACAGAGCCAGAAGCACCTAAGGAGGGAAGGGAGGAGTGAGTGGCGAGAGGGGGTGATGTGGGGGGACCCAAGAGGGGTCCTCGGGAGCGTCCTGTGCAGCCACAGCAGCTCACGGCCCAGCCTGGCAGCCTCAGCCTCACACCTCCGCAGTCTGCAGGGTTTTGGCATTTATTTCAGTTATTTCCTGACCGTGACCTCCTGGGTCAGATTTATCATTTCCTGGACAGGAAGGAAAAAGCCCCACGGGGCTGGGGTTACGGAGGGTGAGCGCGCCCCTGCCGGAGCTGGCTTCCACTCGTGGGCCGCTGCCGGCCAGCCTCGGCCTGTCTGCGGAGCCGACAGCTCCTGGCAGGCCTGAGGTCTCTCGGGACACGTGGGCTGGAGCAGCACGGCCGAGGCGCCTCCGCCGGCTCACAAGCCACCTGGCTGACCCTTAGCGTGCCTTCAGAGGGAGCTGGCTGGCTCTGGGGCCCTGCTGGGGAGACCTCAGGGATGGGGGTCCTCCCTGCTCACGGGACCCCCAGGCACTGGCTGAGGCACTGGGAAAACCAGTTCACCAGAAAGCTCACTAGAATGAGCCTCCTCAGGCCCTCAGGACAGAGCTGGCCGGGCCTCCCTCAGGCTCCACTCGGGGGCATTGGGTAATCCTTCTCCCTCCAGGAGGGAAGGAAGATGGTCTCGCGGAGATTGGACTCATTTGTTCGTATACCTCTCTCCAAGCCTCAGTTCTCTCCCCTCAAAAGGGGACAGACACCTGCCTTATTCTTCCTGCGCCTGGGAGCTCACCCTCACCCCCACTTTACGGATGACATAGCTGAGGCTCAGAGTGAAGGGACTCGCTCAGGATCCAAGGAGGCCGGGAGTGGACAGGGGCTGGGCGAGCTGCCGCTGCTGCGGCCTCCTGCTGAGTGGGACCCTGGGTTGTGAGGCCTTTTCGGGGGATGGGAAGTCTCCCCAGGAACAGCTCTGATCTCACACCATGGTTAGTAGCAGGGAGTGAGCTCAGCCCCTCCCGTGGCCCCGAGTTCACAGGTCCGTCCGTCCTGGTGACGCCTCCGTTCATTTGTTGAGTCTGAGTGCCCGATCAGGGGTGATGCCAGTGCCCGGGCTGGAGAGCTGAGGTCTGTCCGGTGCTGCTTTCTGACTAACAAGTTAAGATCCCTCCTGGCATATCAGAGCTGGAAGACCTCATACGGGGAGCCCCACGCCCTCACTTTGCAGGTGGAGAAACTGAGGCCCCGCAGAGGATGGATGGGCAGGCTGGAGGGCGAGGATGGCAGGAAACCAGCTGGGACCCGGACCTTCTGGCTTAGTGGCCAGGCCCTGTGGGGCCTTCAGTGAGGAGCCTGGAAGGCCCAGCAGTGGCATCTCGTGCGCGTGTGTGTGTGTGGGGGGGGGGGACCCTTGGAGGAGCAGTTCTGGGCCTGTGCAGGAAAGGACCCTTCTTGTTCGTGGCCTCCTCACATCCTGCCTTAGAGCTAAGCAGCCACTGCTGGGCAAGTATGGTGCCCGCCACGCTCGGCAGCAGCCTCTGGATTAGGGAAGGGCTTTCTCCTAGGGCCCCGAACCTGCCCTAGGAGATGGGACAGCTTGGCAAGCAGAGAGGGCAGCCTCACCTGTGCCTGGGGGGATGGCCAGGCAGGGCCAGGTGTCCGTTGTCCTGGTGTCCCTCGCCCTGTTCTGGTCCAGTGTCCACCCTTCTCCGTGAGGAAGGGCAGAGTGGTACCCCACAAATGAGCTCACACTCACCCAACCCGGTCGGTCTGCCCTCCAGGACGGGGGCTGTGTCTCAGTTCCCTGCACCCCCAGCATGTGTCGCAGTCCCTGCACACAGTAGGTGTGGTTGTGTGTGTGTTTAAAGAGGAGCCCTGAGGCCCGGTTTTACTTTGTGCCCTGCCAGCAACCACCCACCTGCATTGCTCTCTGTTCAAGCAGGCAGCCTGTTTTGTGCCAGAAGCATGGCTCTCCTTGGTTAGGTGTCCTGGAGGGTGCTCATTCTCGTCTCCCTCCCGCGTGGCTGCTTATTTCCTGTCCTTTGTCTTTCATCGAACAATTGAACATGTGCTCTTATTGGAAAATGCCATGGGCCCTTTTGGGATGTCAACAAGCAATCAGTAAATCTGAATATTAGAAATGAAAGGAGAGAAACCTCTGCTCCACCTGGGAGGCAGGTGTGTGTGACCTCTGGTGCCCTCTCAGGAGAATGGGCACATTAGCACCTGTGCTGCTGACTTCGAGGAATGTGGGAGCAGAGTGTATTTGACAGGCCAGCATGCCAGGCAGTGCCAGGCCAGGGCCTGCCCAGGGCTCTAGAAGATGAGTTACTCAGGCAGGAAGATGCCAGGCACCTCTGTGGAACTGCCAATCTGGAGGGGGCCAGAGCTTGCCCGGCTGGGCACAGCTGGCCAGCTTCCCATTTTGGAGAAACATCTGAGAGCTTGGCTAGAGAGGCCATCGGAAGGTGCGCTGGTAGTGGTGGTCGGGGAGAGGGGGATAGACATCACAAGTCACAGTAGCGGTGGCAGGCCAACCACACGGGGTGAAAGGTACAATGACAGGCCAACCACATGGGGTGAAAAGGTGCAATGACTGAGCATCTGCAGGGAACCAAGATGGTGACATTGTCCACAAGAGAGAGTTCAATTGAGAGGTATAAATAGGAGTGCTGAGGGTGGCTGCTCGCTCCCTCCTTCCACCAAAGAGTATTCCTGGCCACCAGTAGGAGACAGATTTTGTGAGATGTTGGCAATAGATGAGAGTTGAGCAATCTCCTGTCATCCTCCGCTCTCCTCCCTCCCCACACTGTGGCCATCATAAGAGAGGTTTGAGAGAAGGAGCTCTAGGCCGAGAGGTTGAACATGGTTCGTTTGCAGTGTTCAAAGCAGCACTCCTGGCTGGGGACCGGAGGGAGGAGAGGAGGGGGATGAGGGTGGTGATGGTCAGTGCGGGAAGGAGGCAGCAGGGAGCTGATGGGGCTGGTCTTCACTGCGCCTCAGTGTTACAACGGTGCCAAAGAAAGGGAGGGCATGGCTAGGGCGGGTGCATGGCTCCGGGAGGTGGGGCCGGGGGATGCTACGGCAGGCTGTTTCCAAAGGTTCCTCCAGTCCTTAAAGCCAGGTTCGGTTCTTTGCTATTCCATGATCTCGCTGGATGGCCTGGGGCAAGTCTTCCACCTTCTGGAAGCAGTTCCTCACCGATACCATGGGGTGAATAGATAACATGGGCAGCCTCCCGGGGTTCTGTGAGCACCACCTAAGACTCGTGGGGGGCCCTGTACTCAGGGCTCGCACCCCAGGGTGGAAATCTCACTGGGGCTGGAGAGGGTCACCAGGACTGCGCGTTGGGTCAGTCCCAGAGACAGCCTCCCGGGTCATTGCAGCCACATTTCCCCCCAGTTGGGCCTGAATGGTGAGAACCAGCTCTCCCGCCCGGGACGGATTCAGCTGCCATCACCTCCGATTCCTCCGAGTTCCAGGGATTCCTATGATCCTTGAAACCGCCACCGGCCTGTGGGGGTTACTCAGCCACATGCCCTTGGCTGTTGCTCCGAGCGTGCCTGTCTTCACTCCCCATCGAGGCTGCGGCTGCTGTGCAGCTTGCATAGCTCTCTTCACACTCCCTGAGTTCATGTAACCCCCCAGCAATCCCGAGAGGAAGTGGTATTTTCATTCTCGCATTACAAACTGGGTTCCCAGGAGTTGCCTAAGTCGCCAGTTTCCAGGCCAGGCCTGGCCCGGGACGGCTCACTGCTGCTTCTTGGGGCTTAATTGGGGTGGTGGCCACCACATGGCCTGCCTGGGCATGGGATGAGGACAGTGCATCTGGGCTGGTGGAGGGGTGTGTGCGTGACCCCATTCCTGCAGGATGAGCTTCCTGCCCCTTTCATGGGGATCCTCCGGCTTCAACAAGCAATTAGTAAATTGCATGCTGCTCTTCGGCTGTCTGGTCCCAAACAGCCTGCCGCCTCCACCTGTCTCATTTCTTAAGTCTGCCATTTGGCCATGGACAGGTGAGATGGCGGGAGAAGTGAGTTACCTTTCAGTCTGAGTTGCCAAGTAAAACGTTCTCTAAATGCCAAGAACCATTTTGCTTGGTTACTTCTTCACAGGCCAAGTGTACTGTTTCCCATCAAAACA
>NW_005880768.1:0-6163 GCF_000147115.1 Myotis lucifugus | reverse complement strand
GCCAGATAAGCAGAACCAGAGACTTTTGCAGAGCAATATTGGCAAGACAATTAGGGAATACTTCTTCAATACAGCCCCTGAAAGACTACCGATAATAGCACTATCAGATACATACTCTATAAGAACTATACTTTATGTCTTCAAAGAAGTAGAATTCAGCCTTGAAAATTTCATCAGCTATTTGGAAACTATAAAAGGTGGTATAGAAGATTAGAAGCTGAACCAAACACAAATTCTGGAACTAAACTTTCATTAACCATATTTAAGATACAAGGAGAGGTGTAACAGCAGATCAGATGCTCCTCTTTAGGTGAAGATGAAATTAATTACCTAAGAAATAGAAGAAAATATTTAGCATTTACAATAGAAGTAGAAAAGGTGCGGGAAAAAAGAGGGTGACATATAGAGTTAATGCTTTGAAAGTTCTAAAATATACATTTTTTTTTGTCTGAAAGGAGAAAAGGAAATAATAGTAAAAATACTGGAAAAAACATTAATTCCTCCACTGAGACACATGCAGTGCAGCTGAAAAAAAAGAAGTACAACGAGAAAAATATTTTATATTTTAACTAAAGGCCCAATGAATGAAATTCACAGCCCCTCTCAGCCTTGGCTGGCCCTCGCAGCCCTGGCTTCATCCGGAAGGTCACCTGGACGGTCGTCTGGAATGTCATCTGGATGATGGTTCTGCTGTTCGGTCTAATTTGCATATTAGCTCTTTATTATATAGGATTACAGTTTGCTTTCATTATTTTGTATTGCTTTCAGATGTATGACATAGTCCCTGGACAATCATATACTTTAAAAAATGATCCCCCAATATTTCCAGTACCCATCTGACACCATACATAGTTATTATAATATTATATTCCCTGTGCTGTACTTTACATCCCTGTGACTATTTTGTAACTATCAGTCTGTACTTGTGAATCTCTTTACCTCTTTCACCTAGTCCCCTAACCCCTCTCCCCCAAAAAATATTAAAAAGAGAAGGAAAAAAGGCATATTTTCTTTAGAGTTCAAAATTTATATAAATAGGTATTATCTTAATTGCCATAATATAATCCCAATAATATATATCAAAAGATATTGGGAGATCATTTTCAATATACTAAAAGGATGAATTGCCATTCTGAAATCTATACTTAACAAAAATATTCTTCAAGAATAAGGGCAAAATAAATGTATTTCAGATGAACAAAAGCAGAGTGAGTTTTAAGCAGCAGATACCCTTCAAAGATATATTTCAAATAAAAAACATACAAAATAAAAATATGGAGATGCAGGAAGGAATTAAGACCAGAAAAACATTAAGTATATGGGGAAATATAAATGCATATTGATGTATAGAATAACAATAATAGCTTGGAAGATTTTAAAAAATTTATTTGTAATTAAAATACTTAATAGCATGAATATTTGGACTTACTTTCTAAAACTTTTACAAGTTTTAAAGGAAAAAAATAAAAATTTAAAGTAATACCTATAGTCATTCCTAGGTCAACTACTATATCAATAAACATATGGTATAAACCTTTCATGGAAACATGGAAAGATACAAATACTCTATCAAGTTGAAAAGAATAAGAACCAGGGAACATAGAAAGTACATAGTACAAAGGCAGCCATAACCCCAAAATACATCACAAATGTACTGAGTTAGAATAAACTAAAGTGGAATAATTACTGCAAGTAAAAAACAAAAATTACCTGACTGAGTTAAAAAGTCCTAACTGGGTTAGGTGGTGGCCTTGCCCTCTCGCACAGGAATATAAAATATGTAAAACAGTTAAAACAGGACAGAGAAAGGTTGAAAATCAAAGATTGAAAACACTTTTATACAAACACCAAAAAGGAGAAAATCATATAATGTCTAATTACTGAGGTGTATACCTGAAACTAAGATAATAATGTATGCAAACTGTAATTGAAAACTAAAAATTATTTAAATTTTAAAAAAGAATTTTGAAGTCAAAGAAAAAAAAATCATAGTAGTTATATTAATATAAGACAAAATAGATTTTAAAGCATAAAGCATTATAGAGCATCATTGTATGGTGCTAATAAATTGAATTCAGCCCTAACCAGTTTGGCTCAGTGTGTAGAGCGTCGACCTGCGGACTGAAAGGGTCCCAGGTTCTATTCTGGTCACGGGCACATGCCCCAGTTGTGCGCTCGATCCCTGGTGGGAGGCATGCAGGAGGCAGCCAGTCAATGATTCTCTCTCATCACTAATGTTTCTATCTCTCTCTCCCTTCCACTTTGAAATCAATAAAAATATGTATTTTTTTATTTTTTTTATTTTTTATTTTTTTTAAAATATTTTATTGATTTTCTACAGAGAAGAAGGGAGAGGGATAGAGAGCCAGAAACATCGATGAGAGAGATCTATTAGCTGCCTCCTGCACACCCCCCACTGGGGATGTGCCCGTAACCAAGGTACATGCCCTTGACCGGAATCGAACCTGGGACCCTTGAGTCCGCAGGCCGATGCTCTATCCACTGAGCCAAACCGGTTCGGCAAAAATATGTATTTTTTTAAAAAGGGAGTTCTTTAAATCCTTATGATGAAAAAGATTATAAGATTATATAAATAATTTTAAAGCAAAGAATTTGAAATTTTAGATAAAATGACAAAGTTCTTAGAGAAGTATTTCTTATTCCATTTAATTTTCCAGCATAATAGAAGTAAAAAGTCTAAGAAGTTTTATAACTACTAAGAGACTAAATTTGAAATTAAAATATTTCCATAGGTAACCTCCAAGCCCAGGTAGTCTTATAAGGAGCCCTACTAAATATTTTAAAAGAATTGCCAATTTTATACAAATTATTCCAGAGAATTTCATTTAACATAGCCTATATACCAAACCTGATATGGTATAATTAATTTAAACATTGTTACAGAGTTAGTAAATAACTAAGGAAGGATTCATTCTCAAGTTTTTCTGGTTTCAAAGCTCTTAATCTCATTGCTCTACTGTCTCCTATAGATTATGTAATGTCGATCCATGGAGAAACATACAGATGAAAGGACATTTGTTTAATCCCTCATGTTTCACCAGCTCAAGTCAGAGATGGCTAAGTGGCATTGTGCTTCTTAAGAGTCGAAGCTTCGCTGTTTCCCACTGACTAGGTTAATAACTCTTTCAACACTGAAATCCATGCCGAAATGAAACCACACACCTGGGACATCTTGAAGTCCAGGGGCGGGTCATGGCAAGGAAACTACTTTCATGGGCTTTTGCTAAAATCATCTTATCTCAGGTACATTAGCAGCGAGAATCATTTATGATGAAAACTGTCCTCTCTAGATATGTCCAGCTCCCATTCATATGAACCCATCACTCAACAGTTAGTCTCTTCAGGGAAGTAATTTCTCTGGTCTGACTGGAATGAGGCAAAGTAGTGCTGTACTCTGTTGTTACACGTCCCAAATTCTGAGGTGCTGACATTGTTCAGATGTGATCAATTGGGGCTCACATAAGCACGTTCAACTAGTTGTAAACTTTTAAGGAATAATGGATTTGAGGTGTTATTTTTCCCCTGCTGTAATATTTTTTCTTCCTCCAGAAAGGAAAGTTCTCTCTCTCTCTCTCTCTCTCTCTCTCTCTCTCTCTCTCTCTCTCTCTTTAAATTTATTGTTATTGTAGAAAATACAATAACATCCTTTTTTGCCCCCATTGACCCTCCCCGCCTCCCTTCCCCCAGGCCAGCACCACACTACTGCCTGTGTCCATAGGTTTTGCATATATGCATTTAAGTTCTTTGGTTAATCTCTTTCCACCCCTACTCTGCCCGCCCCCCCCAACTCCTGCCTTACCTCTGAGATATTTCAGACTGTCCCATGCTTTTAATGTCTCTGAATTTATTTTGTTCAACAGTTAATTTTGTTCAATACATACCATGTATGAGTGAGATAATGTGATACTTGTCTTTCTCCGACTGGATTATTTTGTTTAGCATAATACTCTCCAGGTCTCTCCAGGGATCCTTCTTTTTATAGCTGTATAGTGTTCCATTGTGTAAATGTACCACCTCTTTTTTTATCCACTCATCTACTTATCGGCACTTGGGCTGTTTCCAGATCTTAGCTATTGTATTTGCTCTGATATGAACATAGGGGTGCATATATTCTTTCAGAATAGTGTTTCAGGATTCTTAGGATATATTCCTAGATGTGGAATCACTAGGTCAAATGGCAGTTCCATTTTTTATTTTTGAGGAAACTCCATACTGTTCTCCATAATGGCCACACCAGTCTGTATTCCCACAGGCAGTGTACTAGGGTTCCCTTTTCTCCACATCCTAGCCAATACTTGTTGTTTGTTGATTTGTTGATGGTAGCCATTCTAACAGGTGTGAGGTGATACCTCAGTGTCATTTTAATTTGCATCTGTCTGATTATTAATGACCTTGAGCATTTTTTCATATGTCTTTTGGCCATCTGTCCTCCTTGGAGAAGTATCTATTTAGGTCCTTTGCCCACTTTTTAATTGGAGTTTGTCTTTCTTTTGTTAAGTTGTATGAGTTCTTTATATACTTTGGAAATTAAACCCTTATAGGTTGCATCTTTGGCAAGTATGTTCTCCTACAGTAGGCACCCTTTTCATTGTATTGATCATTTCTTTTGCTGTGCAGAAGCTTGTTTGCTTGTTAAGTCTCACCCGAGTATATTTTTTCTATTGATTTTTAGAGAAAATGGAAGAGAGGGGGAGAGACAGAGAGAGAAACATTGATATGAGAGAGACACATAGATTGGGTTGCCTCCCACAGGAGCCCCGACTAGGGGATCGAGCCTGAAACTGAGGTGTCCTTGACTGGAACAATATCTGCTACCCTTCCATCTGCGGGCCAACACTTTAACCACTGACCCAAACAGGTTAGGGAAGAAGATTTTTATTTTGATGTAGTCCCATTTGTTTATTTTCTCCTTTGTTTCCCTTGCCTTAGGATGTATTGGCAAACATATTGCTATGAAATTTTGCTACCTATGGTTTCTTCTAGGATTTCACGACTTACATTTAAGTCTTTTATCCATTTTGAGTTTATTCTTGTGTATGGTGTAAGTTTGTGGTCTAGTTTCATTTTTTTACATGTACCTGCCCGATTTCCCAACATCATTTATTGAAGAAACTGTCTTTACTCCATTGTATGCACTTGCCTCCTTTGCCAAATATTAATTGAGCATAATGGCTTGGGTTGATTTCTGGGTTCTCTGTTCTGTTCCATTGATCTATATACCTGTTCTTATGCCAGTACCAGGCTGTTGTTGTTTTTTTAAAGATGTTTCAAGTCTCTGTGGAGTAGGGAAATGGAGGAGAAGAAAGAAAGTTAAAAGTAAACTAGAAGTTAACTTTGTCTCTCCGGAGAAGGGGAAGTAGAAGGACTAATGCATTAGTGAAAGTGAGTGGCTCTTTGAAAACATTTTACATGTTATTAGAAGAAATAAAAAAATTAGTCACCAAAATGAGAAAATGTATAGCCTCTGTTCACAGTAGCTGAGCATATCTCAAGATCACGTCATGCTTCTCTTTGCAGTCTCATCTCCTGTGGCTATTACCTAAGGTCTATTTAATATTTCAAATTCATGGAAACAGGCTGTTTCTAACCTCCATGCCATTGCTCACAGCTCTCTATCCCCCTGAATGTCAGCTTTTTCTCCTGCACTCACTAGGCTAGTGTCTGCTGATACTCCAGCTCCAGCTCAGATGGCTCAGCCTTTCTTGACCACCTCAAGATGGGTTAGGTAACCTCCCTGTATTCCTGAAGTTTTTGTCCTCGCTCTTACCCCAATGAGTTTAGTGTTCAGTTTAGGGGTCTCTGCTTTAGGATAGTAGTTATCTTTGCACCTTAACTGTGGCACAGAGCCTTATACACCTGTTTTCCCAATAAATATTTATTAAATCAGTGAATTATTTGGGTGATGAAAAGCAATTCATTCACTTTTTTGGATGCTCAATTTCTTATCTGTGACACGAAAAGTTCATATAATATCATCTCTAACTTTCCCTTCACCAATAAATGCCTGTTTCTTCAAGTGGAGACTCTGGTGTGAGCCTCTTAGTTTGATACTGGAAGGAGTCCATCAGTATAAAACTTCACATCAGAAAAACAATAAAATAGAATAGGGTGTGATTTACAATTGTAAACCTCACATTCACTG
>NW_005880767.1:0-6163 GCF_000147115.1 Myotis lucifugus | reverse complement strand
TGTGATTACAGGTAGTGACTACATGATGGTAGCACACACGTGTGATTACAGGTAGTGACTACACGATGGTAGCACACACGTGTGATTACAGGTAGTGACTACATGATGGTAGCACACACGTGTGATTACAGTAGTGACTACATGATGGCAGCACACGTGTGATTATAGGTAGTGACTACATGATGGCAGCACACACGTGTGATTACAGGTAGTGACTACATGATGGCAGCACACACGTGTGATTACAGGTAGTGACTACACGATGGCAGCACACACGTGTGATTACAGGTAGTGACTACATGATGGCAGCACACACGTGTGATTACAGGTAGTGACTACATGATGGCAGCACACACGTGTGATTACAGGTAGTGACTACATGATGGCAGCACACATGTGTGATTACAGGTAGTGACTACATGATGGCAGCACACACGTGTGATTACAGTAGTGACTACATGATGGCAGCACACACGTGTGATTACAGGTAGTGACTACATGATGGCAGCACACACGTGTGATTACAGTAGTGACTACATGATGGCAGCACACACGTGTGATTACAGGTAGTGACTACATGATGGCAGCACACACGTGTGATTACAGTAGTGACTACATGATGGTAGCACACACGTGTGATTACAGTAGTGACTACATGATGGTAGCACACATGTGTGATTACAGGTAGTGACTACATGATGGTAGCACACACGTGTGATTACAGGTAGTGACTACACGATAGCAGCACACGTGTGATTATAGGTAGTGACTACATGATGGCAGCACACACGTGTGATTACAGGTAGTGACTACATGATGGCAGCACACACGTGTGATTATAGGTAGTGACTACATCATGGCAGCACACACGTGTGATTACAGGTAGTGACTACATGATGGCAGCACACATGTGGCTATAGGTAGTGGCTACATGATAGTAGCACACATGTATGGCTTTAGTTAGTGGCCACATGATAGTTAGTAGCACACATGTGTGGCGTTAGTTAGTGGTCACATGAAGCTATAAGTCAGCGTACTGCTGCCTAACAAACACCACAGCGCTCGGAGCTCCTAGAGCAGTGGTTCTCAACCTTCTGGCCCTTTAAATACAGCTCCTCATGTTGTGACCCAACCATAAAATTATTTTTGTTGCTACTTCATCACTGTCATGTTGCTACTGTTATGAATCGTCATGTAAATATCTGATATGCAGGATGGTCTTAGGCGACCCCTGTGAAAGGGACATTCGACCGCCAAAGGGGTCGCGACCCACAGGTTGAGAACCGCTGTCCTAGAGCATTTCTTCTGTCCTCTCTGTCTCCTGTTGGCTGGGGGTTGGCTGGTCGGCTGTGGGCGTGTCTGGCTCAGTTCCAGCCGCCAGCTGGGTCCATCCTCCCAGGAACAGTGGCTCTCCATCCCTGCTCCCATGGCAACGGCACTAGTCTGCTCGACTGGGCAAGGGCGATTCAAGTCTCTGCCTGTTTCACAGCTGCTAACACCCCGTTGGCAAAGCAAGTACCATGGCCCAAGGCAGAGCCAAGAGCAGGAGCAGGCATCCGCCTCCGGGGGGACGGGCTGCCGCGCCCGCCAAGGGCACAGACGCGGGCAGGCGGCAGCAGGGAGGGCACGAGCGCCGCTTTCCCAGTGCCTGGCTTCTGAGTTTTGAGACTGAGGGGGATTTATTGAAAGTAAAAGAGATTTTTGGGGAGAAAGTAAGTAAAATGTGAGGTGCCAGGCGCAGTGCAGGTGGCACACGTGCCAGGTCGCCTCCTGGGAGCCATGCTGAGCCGGGGGGCGGCGGGCTGGCTGGCAGGTGGGGCCTGCAATGGGTGGAAGGATGGAGGCAGGGGCAGGGGGCAGGGAGAGCCTCCGACCCAGTGCAGCAGGGCCAAGCCTCAGCCGCCCGCACACGGAGGGCCTCCTAGCCTGGGGCGTGTCTGCCGTGCTGCCCTTGGCCGGCTCCGACAGGAAGCACCCCACCTCCCAGGGCGGCTTCCCTCAGCCTCCTGCGCCCTCACTCTAGTTTCCCTCTGCGATTGTCTTTGCGTTTGTCACGCATGTTAGGCCAGCAGCGCTCCGTGCGGGGCCCTCTGCCTGCACCCGGGGTACCGGCTCCGCAGCCCTCGGCCAGTTGGCCTCCCTGGCTGGCACCTGGCCTGGTTGGTCACTGTGATCTTTGCCGCCCCGACTCTGGCAGCTGCTCACCGTCGCCAGGCCACGCCTGCTCTCCTGAGAGCGATGGGCGTCTGGTCAGTGGGTGCTGCCGCGCCTGTGCGGGTACACGCGCCCGGAGCCAGGAGGGCCGCTGCTCCGCGTGGCTGCCAGAACTCGGCGTGGCTGGTCTTTTTCGAGGAGTCCCAGCCCCGCAGGGGGGTGGCTCGCGGTGTTACTTGGCGTTTCTCCAGTCACTGTGGCTGTTGAACATCTTTTCCGCTGCTCGCTGGCCATTCCTGTGTTTCCTTTGAGTGTCGGGTTCAGACTCCTGCCCATTAGAATCTCCTTGGTGACTTCAGAAAGGAAGGGAGAGAGAGAACCATCAGTGATGAGAATGATGGGTCGGCTGCCTCCTGCACGTCCCCTGCTGGGGATCGAGCCCACAACCCAGGCATGTGTCCTGACCAGGAATCGAGCCATGACCTCCTGGTTCATAGGTTGATGCTCAACCATCGAACGACGCCGGCCGGGCAGTCTTCTGCCCATTTTTAAAAATTGGGTCATTTGTCTTAAATTATAAGAGGTTTTTAAAAAAATATATATTCTGGATGCAAGCCCTTTGTCAGGCATAAGTATCATGCATATGTTCTTCCAGTTTTGCTTCATTTTTTAACAGTGTTTCCGAGAGAAGCAGTTTTTAGTTTTGATAGGTCCCGTGTCCTGGTGAACCGAGGTTCTGCATTAACGTGGCCGCGTTGTCAGTCTCTCCGCCGTGATTGGTGCTTTTCCTTCCTGTCGGCGAAGTCTGTGCTGATGCCAAGGCTGAGAGGACCTCCCGCCACGCGTTCTCGAAAAGCCTGGCCTGTTTTGTTTCCTGTCTGGTCTCCAGTGTGCCTGGAGCTGGCCTGGGAGTGTGCTGGGAGGCGGGGGCGAGCTCATTCCTGCGGACGTGCAGTCCTCCGGCCGCCGCTCCAGCGCAGGGCATCGTGGGGAGCCAGGTGGCCGTCGCCCTGAGGCCTGTGGCTCTCGCCCTCCTGTCATGCCGCTGCTGGTGCTAGAGTGGGAGCCACCCACTCCGGCTCCTTCGTGCCCGTCTTGCCCATCTGGCGGTCACGTCCCCATGGAAACTAGAATTCCGGAAGCAGGTCACTGGATTCTCAGAAGATGCTGGAGCTCGAGGGCGGCCGGGACTCTGCCCAGGAGCAGCTTCCGGGCCGAGCTGTCCGCCCTCCTCTGCAGGTCGCTATCTCACAACACGCATGTCATAGGTTCGCCATCACTGACCTAGGGTAGTGCTAACTGGGCGTGTTCACATGTAGCTCTAGGGTAGAGCTAACTGGGCGTGGGAATATGCAGCATTACTTCTCGAGGGGAAGGTGTTCAATGTTTCACCCCCACTATGACGTGTGCCCGGTGAACAGGAGGTATAGGAAAGGAGCGTGTCCTGACGCCTGAGCAGAATGCTCCGGAAGGAGTCTGTGCCCTGAGAACCTGCGCCCAGCCACCTCCCAGTAAGAGCTGTTGTCACTGCCCCGCACCTTTGGTCGTCCTGTGCACTTCATTCGTTTTGTGCGGGGCCACGGTCTAGTTCTCACGCTCTTCGTCCCCTCACTTCAGACGAGACGTTTCTTTTTCTGTCGCCGAGGAGGATGAATACCGTCTGGGCCTCTGTCGGTGAAGGTTCCGGGCGTTCAGTTCTTCGCTCCAGCTCGCACTTGCCAGCTCTCTGCGGTGATGCTCAGGTATTCAGGAGCGCCATTGCCAGTCTCCTAGGCTCTATAAAAAGACTGTCATGGAAAGTTTCAGCAACAGTTAATTTCTTATGTAGACGGAAGCCATTGTGCGTTTCGTGGTTGAAATGGACGTGTTGGCGTTACGTGTCTATGTGACACTCTGACTCCTTCTCTCTCAGCCTCGGCTCCATCGAGTGCAGACCCAGCGAGGTCTGTGACGTGCGCGCTGGGATTGGGGTCAGAAGGCCTGTTGGAACCGGATTCGCCTGCTGACTGACCATCACGGCGACAGTGGCGACGCCGGTCATTCCTGGAAGGCAGGCAGCTTGCTCGCGTGTTCCCGGAGCTATTTCTTGGCTGATTAGTTGGTATTTGGATGGAAGGGCCGTTGTGGCGCTAGGAAGCGGGGGTTTCGAATGCGATGCCAGGCCCTTTGTTTCCTTCGTATGTTTGCACAGGAAATATGCCTGAGGAATGTCCTTCCTCACCCCACAGCTCTCTCCTCTTCACGTCAGTGCTTTTATCATCACGCATTCAGGCCTCCTCTGAAGGGGCGGTGTGTGTTAGCGTGTGCGTTAGAGCTACATGGGAAGCGGGTGTGAAAGGACTTGTGTTCAGGAGTTCACGACTAACTTCTATCACATCATGTTAAGTCCCATCCCTTTGTCTTACTGAGACACTTTCTAGCAGAAACCAAGTGGCCGTCTTTCTGACCCAAGTTGAGTCTCAGGTGCCCTGAGGACGCGCAGATCCAGGGTCAGGAGCATCTTCAGGGTCAGGAGCCTCAGCGCCCAGTGGGGGTGGTTCCCAGCAGTTACATGCCCCCCAGTTACATGCCCGCCCCCGGCCCGTTGGCTCTATTGTTTGGAGAACTGTTGAGGAAGAACGGGAGTTCATTGATTTTGAGGAAATTAAATTTGTTCTGAAACAGAATGTGCTTTTCAAGCCGGGAAGAGGCGGTTAAGCGGGAGCAGGGCCTTCGTGCTGCTCGGCCCTTGCTGCCTGCCCTGCGGGCGCTGGGCCACCTGGGGGTCTGCGGACGGGCCGCCCACGCCTCTGACACCCCCTGTCCCCAGTCGCAGACAGCCGAGTGCTGACGTGCGCCGCGTGTGGAGGATGCCGGAGAAGTCGGAGCCGGCAGCACGAGTCCCCCGACGAGTCGTCGAGCACGGCACACGCCCTGGAGCTGCTGTGTGACCTGGACGACGTGGCGGCGCACGGCAGCGTGGCCTGGTAGGTTCCGGGACCCATCCCCGTGCAGCCCGGGGTCCGCCTGCGGGCGAGCTGCGGGCACCCGGCCTCTCCTCCCTGAAGCCTGGCGGCACGTTGCTCGCTCTCTTTTTGTTTTGGTGCCAGTTGTTTTCCAGGTTGGACATGTTACAGAAACCCGGCCGCCCACACGTGATGGGCTGCCCCGCGGGGGCTGCTGGGGGTGCCGCCGGGCTGTGCGCGGCCCCGGGCTAAGGGCTCCGTAGCCGCACGTGCACGCCGACCGATCGGCAGCCTCTGGAGCGGCTGTCGCGTCAGGTGGAGCCTGTAATTCTGGGACTGGACCTGGGGGCACTGTGCGTCGTCGTCGGAGCCCTGCGCCCTCCCGGGCACCCTCCTGTGTGTGTCCCTCATGTCACCTGCAGGACCAGGAGCCGTTCCTGGGGCTCCCTGCCCTCGGGCTCCTCAGAACCAGCTCGTGAAGCTGGGGCAGGTTCAAGGAGCTGGGCTTTCTAGAGGGGACTGTGGGTGCATGTGGTCATGGGCGTCCACATTACACGGTAATTGTTGTCTTACTTATACAGCACCACTCCCGTGTGCGCGCGCGCGTGTGTGTGTGTGTGAGAGAGAGAGAGAGAGAGAGAGAGAGAGAGAGAGCGAGCGCCGCCTCCTCTGTGTAGTCAGTTCTGTCTTAGCCAACACTGCCAACTAAAGAGGCTCAATCCAGCAGATGTCTGGGAATCACCTGTTGCATGTGAAATCCAGATATGGAGCCAAGGAAAATATTAATTGGGGGATCATGCCTCCAGCAGTCACAACCCCCCTGGGGGACCGCGATGTGAACATGTAACTGGGACGCAGGCCGATAGTGGCCTCCGTTGAGGTGACTGGGCCTGTTTGCTGTGGGCCCCGGAGGAGTGGGAGGGCCTGTGTGCTGTGGGCCCGGGAGGGTGGGAGGGCCTGTGTGCTGTGGGCCCCGGGAGGAGTGGGAGGGCCTGTGTGCTGTGGGCCCGGGAGGAGTGGGAGGGCCTGTGTGCCGTGGGCCCCGGGAGGAGTGGGAGGGCCTG
>NW_005880766.1:0-6164 GCF_000147115.1 Myotis lucifugus | reverse complement strand
GAAAGAATGGATGGACTGAACGAAAGGGGGGGGCCTCCCAATCCCCTGGAGAGACCCCACACCGGGACCCGGGGGCACAATTTCCATTCTGTTTTTTTTGGAGTTGGTGAGACCCATTGCCGGGACCTGAGCCCCTTTTTTTTCCCAAGGCCCTTTTTTCCAAGCCCCGGAGGGCTATAACCCAGGGGCTTAGGGACGAGCTCCAACGAGATGCTTTCCCCCCGCTTTCTCCCACCTCCACTCCTGACAATGACAGGCAGAGGCGGGAGTTGTGCAACTCAGATAACAAAGCTTTATTGAATGCCAGGAGGGGGCAAGGGTGAGGCAGGGCTCAGGTGTGAAGTGCTTATGTGTGGGGAGTGGTGTTGCAGGAGAGGGGATCCCCCAATGAGATCTGTGTCCTCACAGCAGGGGAGGGCGGGGGGCGTGCTTCCTAGGCCTGAGCCATGCTGAGCAGCCTTAGTTCTTGGTGCGAAGGACCTGCTCGTGGGTGGACACCACCTTGCCATCGTGCACGTCCACGACCTTGGTGCGGATCTGGCGGCTGGAGGAGGACACTGGGGAATAGGGTAGAGAAGGCGTTAGCAGCAGCGAATAGGCAATGAAGCAATCGGAAGTGGGGAGGCCAAGGGGTTGAGAGGAATCCAATGAGCTGAGCTGCCTCCCTGCTGTCCTGCCTCCTGATTCTCTCTTCCTTCACTGCTCCTGAACTAGCACGGATATGATCAGCACATTTTATTTTTCAGATTAGGGCTTCCAAAGGTTGGGAGTAGAGTCTGTGTCCTCAGACCGGAGCCTCCTAAGAACTCAGACGGGACTGGTTCCGTCCAGATGGACCCAAATAGACACAGATTGGCCCAGGACAGACAGAGCCCTGTAGGCCCCTGTCCATGGTGCTGACCCCTAGGACCATGTGGTCTGCCATAGACACTGGGTCACAAAAGTAAAACGTGGAAGCCACCAGCTCTTAGCTCTATGGAGCATTTAGATAATGGTTTATAAGGGATACTTGGTGAGAAAACTCTAGCTCACCCCCCGCCCCCCAAGAAGCCCATATCCAACACCCTAGGCCTACTGGGAGAACAGGGCTGGTCCTGAGGCTAGATGAGGAGGAAAGTCTTACCATCTCTGGATGAATGAGAGCCAGAGGAGAACTGGGAGGAGGAGAGGCTGTGAAGACAGAAAGGGGCAAGACCATTAAACACATTGGGGGTGCAGTGAGTGAATCATGAAGGGATGGACCAGGAGGGGGGACAGGGTACTCACTGGGCGTCCTCTCCCTCCAGCAGGCGGCGGTAGGTGGCGATCTCCTGCTCCAACCGGGTCTTCACATCCAGCAGGATCTTGTACTCCTGGTTCTGCTGCTCCATGTCGCAGCGCAGCTGGGCCAGCTGCTCCTCCACGCTGCCGATCATCTCCTGGATCTGGGACAGCTGCATGCAGTAGCGGCCTTTGGTCTCCTCTAGACTGTTCTCCAGGGATGCTTTCTGCAAGGGAGGGAAAGAGGACCATGGATCATTGAGTCGGTCAGTCTCTTCCTCCTAGATCTGGTCCCACCCCCGGCCTGGCCGCGCCCCTACCATGCTGAGCTGGGACTGCAGCTCGATCTCCAGGTTCTGCACGGTGCGGCGGAGCTCGGAGATCTCGCTCTTGCTGCTCTGCACCAGCTCGCTGTTGGTGGCCACTTCGCGGTTCAGCTCCTCGGTCTGCAAAAAAGAAAACGTTATTCACCCTGGAAGTTCCTGGGAGGCAGGTATCCTGGGTCCCCTGCATCCGAATGGCACCCACCTTGGTGAAGAACCACTCCTCGGCTTCCTTGCGGTTCTTCTCCGCGATCTTCTCGTACTGGTCGCGCATCTCGTTCAGGATGCGGCTCAGGTCCACGCCGGGGGCGGCGTCCATCTCCACATTGACGTCTCCACCCACCTGGCCTCGCATGGAGTTCATCTCCTGCGCAACCAAAGAACAGTCCACAGTGGGAGTCTCACTCTGGCAGCCGATTGGGGTTCCCCAGTCAGAGGTGTTCCTGGCCTCCACCTTCTCAATTCCATCTCTTCCCTCCCCGCTAATCTTCTCAGCTGGCTTTTCTGCTGAGCTCTCACCTCCTCGTGGTTCTTCCGCAGGTAGGCCAGCTCCTCCTTCAGGCTCTCGATCTGCATCTCCAGGTCGGCTCTGGCCAGGGTCAGCTCGTCCAGCACCCGGCGCAGGCCGTTGGTGTCGGCCTCCACGCTCATGCGCAGGTTCAGCTCCGTCTCATATCTGGAATGACCGGAGAGAAAAGGAATGAGACAGTGTAGCTATCCTGACCACACTGAAGGCTTTGTTCTCTTCCTCCCGCAGCTTCTTCCCACAGTTGCCCCCTGTGGGTGGTTTAGGGTGCCAATCTCGAAAATGGCATGGTTGGACACAGTACCCATTGATTGCTCAGATGCTCGTTCCTGGAGTGGGGTGACAGGGAATAGAGCAGTTTATCCTGGTACAGAATTCGGGGAAGGGAGATACTTCCAGCTTCAGTCAACGATAGCACACAAGACCTCCAAATATGACTGCCTCCTAAACTTCAGGGGCATGTGGGGAAGTGGGGAGTGCCTCTCCATAAAACTGACTCCCAAACCTGGCTGTGGGTCGGAATCACCCAGGTAGCCTGTTAAAATAACTGAATCAGAACTCCAAGGGTGGGGCCCCCAACCCTTCTCTTTTTATGAGCACCCTAACGGGTTCTCACATGGCCAGCCTGGCGCTCATCAGCTCTGTTCAGGCAACACTGCTCCAAAAATGCCCCACCCTGGGTAGACGGGCCATTCTGGGCCACCGCGGCCAACTCACTTGGTGCGGAAGTCATCCGCGGCCAGGCGGGCATTGTCAATCTGCAGGAGGACATTGGCATTGTCCACGGTGGCCGTGAGGATCTGCAAGGGAAGGGGCACAGGTCATTGGTCAAATGGACATCACTAGCCAGGCTTCACTGCAGCCAGCATCTGGCCTTTGCTTTCATGCTCTTGCCTGAGTCCCCACCTCCTCGCACAAGCCTGCGCCACAGCAGCCTAAAGGGTAACCTCTGGGAGTCCAGCTTTGACCCAGGGCTTTGCTGACTCATGGTCAGCAGAGGGGGTGGAAAGTGCCCTGGCCTTTGAACCAAAAGCTCTTGATTTCTGGTCCTGGTTTTACCACTGACGTGTTGCCAAACCTGAACCGGTTCTCAGGGCTTCCAGTTCCCTTCCTACAGGTGAGACCCAGTTCTCAATCTGAATTCTCTCTGCAAAGCCAGCCCTGCCAGACCCTGCGGGCACATGCATTCCTTTCCCAGCTCACAGAGCAAGGGACCGCAGGGAGTGCACCGAGAATCAGAAAAGAGGAAGCAGAAGACAAAGATCAATTGAACCCTGGGTTGGCTGGAGTTCCCTCCCTTAGTTGCCTAATCCACAAAAGGCATCAGCAAGACACCAAGGGAAGCAGGGTCAGCAGGAAGGGCTGGTGGGGTGGGGTGGGGTGGGGTGGGGGCGCAGAGCAGGGGCCCCCGGAGTCAGATGCCTAAAGCCCCCCAGGCTCCTTCCTGCAAATGGCACATGAAGGCGGCTGCCACTGATGGCCTCTGTGGGTTTTCCTTACTCTCCCGGCTGTGGGGTGGGGCCGGCTGGTGCCAGGGCTCATGGGCGGCAGCCGCCACAGCCCAGACTAATGAGCTAATGAGCAGTTTGGGTGTCTAACCCGGTCCCGTTACAGCCCTGCTCCTCCCCTGTGCTAGAGAACAGGTAGCTGTCTCCTGTGCTGGCAGGTGGAGCACAGGCCTTCTAGCCTCGGCTCTGCCGTGAACTTGCTGTGTGCCCTTCGGCAGGCCACGGCACCACTCAAAGCTACAGCTTCTTCCTCCGTAATGTACAAGGGTAAGAATTCATGGTCTCGCGTGGTCTGAGGACCCGGATTTCAGGAGGGCACGAGCGAGGCAGGGAAAGGGAAACCATGTTCCCTCTGACCCGCTTTGTGGGGCATCCGGGCCAGAGCCAGGCATCTATCCCAGGAGCCTAAAGGTGCCCGTGGCCCGAGGCATCTATTGCTCTAGAGTCAGGGAGCTGGAACGGCACCTCCAGCTGCCTGGCCCACCCACCTTGTTCCTGAGGTCCTCGATGGTCTTGAAGTAGGGGCTGTAGTCCTTGACCTCACTGGGCCGCTGCCTCTGGTACCAGTCACGGATCTTGACCTCCAGGTCGGCGTTGGCCTCCTCCAGGGCGCGCACCTTGTCCAGGTAGGAGGCCAGGCGGTCGTTGAGGTTCTGCATGGTCACCTTCTCACTACCCACCAGGAGTCCATCACCACTGCCAAGGCTACTACCAAAGCCACCACCATAGCCAGCAGGATAGCGATCACCACCGTAGTTACCACCAAAGAAGCCAAAGACACCATCATATCCTCCTCCAAAGCCACCACCCAGGCCTCCACCATAGCTGCTGCTTCTGCTGAAGCCGCCTCCCATCCCTCCCCCAGTGGAGTAGCGGGAGGAGGACATGCCCCCGAAGGCGTTGGAGGCCCGGCAGGACCCTCCACCCAGGACGGAGGACATGCGGCTGGAGCCACCGCCAATGCCGCAGGAGCCCTTCATGGAGCCGGAGGAGGCGAACTGGCGGCTGCAGGTGGTCATGGTGCCGAGGAGGGAGGTGAGTGAGTGAGCGAGTGAGTCGGCAGAGAGAAGCGAGAGAGAGGTGCTCAGGTCCGTGGGAGAAGGAAGCAGGTGCTTTATAGTCCTGAGTAGGGGGCGGGCCTGGCATTTTCCATCCCCCTTGGCTTTCACCACCCACAGGCCAGGCAACTCCCAGCCAGCTCCCTCCTCTCCTCTGCCTTGTCATGTCTGTCATATTTTACTGGAAACTCATTGTTTGGGGTGCTTTGGGTTTCTTGTCCCGCCAGGCATGATTCACACGAGAAGGTGTGGGCCTGCAGGCTACACTTTCCCTTCAGGCCCTGGGAGCCGGGGCTCTCGGGAGCCCGCATGCTGGGCTCAGTCCGGTGGCGGGAGCAGGGCCTCTGCACCATAAACCCGGCGACCTGTTCGTTCCCCACTAACGACGCGAGACTCAGACACTCCTCTTAGAGGAAGCCCACAACTCAAGGTGGCACCCGCCTCGAGGGACACCAGCACAGCAGGTCATATCAAACCCAGAGGCGCCCCTCAGCGTTGCCGTCTGTAGAAAGAGACGAGGAAGTCTGGGGTCCTCCCGGGTCTGACCTCAGGGCTGTGCCCAGGAGACTGTCACATCCCTGAACCATGCCCAACCCGTCAGGTGGCTCAGGCTTCCACCCTGACACCCCCTTTAAAGGAAAATCCAGGCAGCTCTCCCCAGCCCTGAGCATCCCCAGCCCCTGAGCAAAGACCGTGAGACCCTCCACAGGCCCCGGGGGCGGGGTAAGGTGGGTAGGGGGGGAGTCCAAGGTGCTAGCTGCTCAGTCTGGCCAAAGGCAGGGGCGTCACAGGCACAGCCAGACACATCAGGAAAGAGCATGCAGCCGATGAGTCCTGGTCCTGCCATTTGCTCCTGTGTGACCCAGGATCTGACACTTCTTTGGGCCTCAGTTTGCTCATCTGTAAAATGGAAGCAAACACCATCCACCCTGCCTACTGTGGAGTCAGCTCCCAGAATCCAACGCGGCAGTGCATGTGAAAGGGCACAAGACTGGTGAGCACTGCCGTAGCCCAGTCTGGGCTCCAGGGGCTGGTGTTCTCAGGCCCCAGGGCAGCCCTGGTGGGAGGGGCTGGCTCAGGCCCTATTAAAGCCCCTTGTGGAGCTGGCCCAAGGGTTTATTTTGTGGGGGAAGGAGGGAGGGAGTGCAGGTACCTGGGAGTGGACTTGAGGGTCCCTGGCTTCTGAGGCCCTGATGGTTAGGGAACATTTCGTTCTGCCCTAAGGGCTTGCACAAGGGGACCTCAGCTTTCCCACGTCTCCCAGACAACTCCAAAGGCACCCCTCAGGCTGCACCCCGCCTTCCTGCCTTCCCGCCAGCCCCTCAGCTCCACAGACCCCGGCAGGCATGTTGGGAGGAATGTGGTCGTGTCTGGGGCTGCCTGACACGTCCCATCTCCCCAGACAGGCTCCAACAGCCCCGCTGGAGGCTCTTCCGAGGATCAACTGCTCCCGAAATAGAAGTGAGAGAAGTGGAGCCTCCCTCCCCCC
>NW_005880765.1:0-6164 GCF_000147115.1 Myotis lucifugus | reverse complement strand
GGGCAATTGTTCAGGGTCTCAAGTTCCCTTTTTTCTGTGTGCTCTCACAGGTGTTTTCCTGAGAATAACATTCGAAAAACTGATGGGGTCCACCCCCCCGTGTTTCTCTCATTCGTTCTTGCAGTCATAAACTCACATAAACACACTGGACCCATACATACCCACACTTGACACACAATCACACAAGTAGTGTGACAGTTTCAAGCTCTCAGATAAAGAACAGGAGCCTAAGTTTAATCCCATCTCATTTTGAGTCAGTCGAGATAAATTTGGGGCAACATAAGAGTAAGTAATATAGATCATCAGTGAATATGTTTTATGCAGCAGTGTAGATATGAGTCACTGTACAGGATAAAGAGCCTCAACTAGTTGAGGTAATGTCAGAAAATAAAAGAAATGTGTAATGGGCACTGGAAGATAGGAAAGTCATAAATAGCAACTAAAGTCTTGTGAATAGCTGAAAAAATTAGGACGCTAGTATTTTTATATGCATATATACCAAACTAACTAGAGGGGGTACTATTCTTGGCAAGTAAAAATCATAACTAATATGAATGTTCAGTCTTAACTCTAAATGGCTTAGGTGGTAAAATCACCTGAAGAAGTTGGCTTAACAGGACATAATGGGAATGTGAAGTGGTGCCAAGAGAGGGATTACATACAAGCTATTTGGATCCTTACTTTCCTTCATTATATACATTAGGCTCCCTCATTTAGGATAAACCTTCCTTCTGGTTCAACCAGGGCATTATTCTCAGAGGAGCCATCACTAGATCCTACCTCTGGAAATTAGCAACTTTCAGTGTTAGCCTCATAAAATCCTAAATGTAGAATAAGTACTTGACAGGTTAATCGGTCCACTATAAACCAGACATGGATATTATTGGATGTATTGCTTAAAATTCTTTATGTTGCAAGTAATACAAAAACTCAAATTGAGTCCATTTGAGTTCAAACTAAACGGTTCAGAGATAACTCGAGCTTCAAGAGTTGCCTCATGTAGGGCCCAAACAACATGACCAGAACTCTTTTCTTCCTCTCTATTTATCAGCTCTGCTTTTGATTCTATTTCAAGCAGTCTTAAGTTTCATGGACCCAAGATGGCAGCTGGAAACTCTGGGTTGAGAAGTTTAAGTACAGAAGGGGTTAACAAAATCCATTTTCCCAGCAGTCCCAGTGAATATTTCATTTTATTTCACTGACGTGGATTCAGTGACATGTACATCTCTGAAGCAATTATTATAACTAGAGAGATGGGATACCCTGAAGCTGAAGGGTGGGATCAATTTTAAACAACCCATGTGGCTAAAAATGGAGGGAAAGATGAATTACCCAAAGAATAATCAGTATGCTTTTGATTCTTAATAATATTGTATTACACACATGAATAGATCTTAAGCATTCTCAAAGGTAGCACAAGAAATATGTGTTAATAATTTCACAATATAGAGGTCTAGCAAATCAGCACACTGTACAGTTTAAATATATAAAACTAGAGGCCCGGTGCATGAAAATTGTGCACTTGCGAAGGTCCCTCAGCCCGGCCTGTGCCCTCTCGCAGTCCAGGAGCCCTCGGAGGATGTCTGACTGTTTGTGAGCCCAGCTCAGGGCTTCTGGCTGAGTGGCACTCCCCCTCTGGGAGCCCACTGACCACCAGGGGGCAGCTTCTGCATTGAGCATTCGCCCCCTGGTGATCAGTGTGCATCATAGCGACTGGTTGTTCCACGGTTTGATTTAAATATTAGCCTTTTATTATATAGGATTCTATTTATCAATTATACTTCAATAAAACTGGAATAAAGAATGATTTTGGCAGAAAAAGGAAGAGGGAATTGATGCTGGGAAATTAGCTAGTGAATGTCCACAATATCAGAATGGTGCACCTTTGAGTGAGGCCTGTACCTATTCAGGGTGAAAAGGAGTATAGCAAAGGGGCTCATGAAGAGTTGAACCGGTGCTATAGGTAGCAAAGCGAGGAGAGACTGCAGACTGGGCTGTCATTGTCGATACTACTATTAAATAGTTGAGACTGCCTCCTGGTATAATTATTCAATTTGGAATCAAATTATCACACAAGGGGTTGTGATAATTCAATTTCTGATGTCTTCTCAGATGGCTCTTCTGTTTCTATTGTCAGATCATTCTCCTTCTGTTCCATGAATTAGTATAATCACTAAAGTCCTGCACATAGCATAGCATCTCCTCCCCTCCTCTTCTATCCTTCTCCCCTTTCTTCTCCTCCTCCTCCTCCTCCTCCTCCCCTTCTCTCTTTTCTTTCATCTTCTTCTTCTTCTTCTTCTTCTTCTTCTTCTTCTTCTTCTTCTTCTTCTTCTTCTTCTTCTTCTTCTTCTTTCTCTCTCTCTCTCTCTCTCTCTCTCTCTCTCTCTCTCTCTCTCTCGCTCTCTCTCCAGGTTTCACATACTGCAAACTTCATCTCCATCCTATGAATCATGAAAATTTGTAAATTAATGTAGTTCTTATTTGCAAACACTGTGTCTCAGAGTCCTGGCCTTATTCTTGCTTGATCACAAAAAGACTAGCTTGGAACTTTACGTAATAATATGAAGGAACAAGAAAGTCTACACCATATTCTGAGTAAGGGTTTATTGTTCGGTAAATGTCCCTTCCACTAAATTCTAAGTTGCCTGGGGACAGAGACTATACACCTGTGGTACCAAAATCAAACTTAATGAACAAGTTCATGTCAAAATATACACAGCTTTCAGTATAATAAAACACTCCCTGAAAATCCTCTCATTGCATTAGAACAGTCATAGTGAAGAAATGATGGCCAGTTTACAATAGCAGTCTATCCCAGTTTTGAACAGCTGTACTATTAGGAATTGTACTGGGGGGGGGGGTATGTGTGTAGGGGGGTGTAGATTCCCAGCATCAAAATGCCCTTGCTATGCTTGGTGAATCCACCATTCTGTGTGAGGAGACAAAAGTCACATCTCTCATCATGTAAACGAATAATGACAGATATGTTTTCCCCCTTGATCTTTGACATTTAGTGCATGGTATGTGAACCTGCAGCTAGAACTGTGGATTTTTTTTATTTTTTATTTATTTATTTTTTTGATTTCTTTTATTTTTTTATTTTTATTTACTTATTTATTTTATTTATTTATTTATTATTGCTTAAAGCATTACAAAGGGTATTACATATGTGTCCTTTTTTTTCGCCCCGCCCTTGACAATACCCCGGCTTCCCCTACCCCCCAGTGTCTTCTGTCCATTGGTTATGCTCATATGCATGCATACAAGCCCTTCAGTTGATCTCTTAACCCCCTTCCTCCTGCCCCCCAACCCTCCCCGGCCTTCCCGCTGCAGTTTGACAATCTGTGTGAGGCAGCTCTGCCTCTGTATCTATTATTGTTCAAAAGTTTATAATGGTCTCTATTATCCATGAATGAGTGAGATCATGTGGTATTTTTCCTTCATTGACTGGCTTATTTCACTTAGCATAATGCTCTCCAGCTCCATCCATGCTGTTGCCAATGGCAAGAGTACCTTCTTTCTTACAGCAGCATAGTATTCCATCGTGTAGATGTACCACAGTTTTCTAATCCATTCATCTACTGATGGGCATTTAGGCTGTTTCCAGATCTTAGCTATGGTGAATTGTGCTGCTATGAACATATAGGTGCATATATCTTTTCTGATTGGTGTTTCTGGTTTCTTGGGATAAATTCCTAGAAGTGGGATCACAGGGTCAAATGGGAGTTCCATTTCCAGTTTTTTGAGGAAACTCCATACTGTCTTCCATAGAGGCTGCACCAGTCTACATTCCCACCAGCAGTGCACAAGTGTTCCTTTTTCTCCACATCCTCTCCAGCACTTGTTGTTTGTTGATTTGTTGATGATAGCCATTCTGACAGGTGTGAGATGGTACCTCATTGTTGTTTTGATTTGCATTTCTCGGATGATTAGTGACTTTGAGCATGTTTTTATATGTCTCTTGGCTTTCTGAATGTCCTCTTTTGAAAGGTGTCTATTTAGATCCTTTGCCCATTTTTTGATTGGATTGTTTATCTTCTTTTTCTTAAGTTGTAAGAGTTCCCTATAAATGTTGGAGATTAGGCCCTTATCAGATATGACGTTGGCAAATATGTTTTCCCACGCAGTGGGTTTTCTTGTTGTTTTGTTGATGGTTTCTTTTGTTGTGCAGAAGCTTTTTATTTTGATGTAGTCCCATTTGTTCATTTTCTCTTTAGTTTCAACTGCTCTAGGAGCTGTATCAGTGAAGAAATTGCTTCGGCATATGTCTGAGATTTTGTTGCCCTTGGATTCTTCTAGAATTTTCATGGTTTCCTGTCGTACATTTAAGTCCTTTATCCATTTTGAGTTTATTTTGTGTATGGTGTAAGTGGTGGTCTAGTTTCATTTTCTTGCATATATCTGTCCAATTTTCCCAATACCATTTATTGAAGAGACTATCTTGGCTGCATTGTATGTTTTGTCAAATATTTGTATGTCTTGCCTCCTTTGTCAAATATTAATTGAGCATATTGGTTCGGGCCGATTTCTGGGGTCTCTATTCTATTCCATTGATCTATATGTCTGTTCTTGTGCCAGTACTAGATTTTTTTTAATACATAGACTAATTGCTTGTCCTTTTATTTTTTAAAAATTATTTTTATTTTTCAATTACAGTTGACATTCAATATTATATGAGTTTCAGGTTTACAGTGTATCTTAAAGCAATTTACCCAAACAATCAGGGACCATCTAGAATTCATTGCACTTGTGACATCGAGTGTCCAGTGGTGGTAGTGGCTGTACTCCGTCCAGAAGGTTCCTAAAAATGACCTTAATTATGATACAGTAGCTTGTATGGCTTTGCTAATTACCCCTTGAATGCAGTCAACCCAGATCTATCCTTTACAGTCTGGCCTAGCTCCATCAGAAATAGAAGTCTGCAAAGGAATCTGAGAAGAGGAAAAGGGGCGGGATGAGGCATCCCAAGACCTAAGGGGAAACTCACTGAGAGCAATCAACTCATGGGCTCAGAACCCTGTGATCCATGGAGCAGCGGCAGCTGCTAGGACTCAGACGTGCTCATTTAAATGTTGGCTATTAGTATTTCTGATTACTTAAACTTTTTTTGAATAATGAATAGGCATCAGATTTACAAAACATAAACCCATCCTTTCAACACGCACGCAAGAGCTTGGACCCTTGCAGCCGACTGCATTGGTTCACATTCTGATGCTACCGCTGGGCCAAGACACTTCTCTTCTCGGGGCTTTGTGTTCCTCTGTCGACAAAGGGAGGACAATAGCACGTACCTCAGGAGGCTTAACTTAGACAATCCGTGCAAACGGTAGCCCCGCACGGGCACCTGGGGAAGGCTCAAGGGTGAACGCCATCAGAACAGCCCTCAGTCTGTCCTACAGAGATGCTGTGATTCTGTCCCAAGATGCTTTCAGGCAGGCTCTACAGGTTTAGAGTCCTGGGACCTCAGGACCAGAAGGAAGGGCCCCCAGAGCACATGCGGTCGACCCGCCGGCGGGTGCAGGAGGCCGGCCCACCTCAGAATTGCCCGCGGCTTCGCCTTCCAGCGGCACTGTCTCTCCAGAAGGTACTGCCTTTAAAAAACAAAACGAAACAAAACAAAAGACAACACAGCCACGGCAAGAAGCCCCCTGGTGGACACCCGGGAAACCAACTCTGAGCAAAGTTGAGGAGAGGAAGCCCTCTCCTCAGCACCGACTCTGAGCTCTCCGCTCTCGCTAGCACCTGCGCAGGCGCAGTAAGTGGGCGGAGCTGACGCGCGGCTGGGGCTAAACTTCCCGTGAGAAGTGCGCATTCTCGCGGGAACTGCATTCAAAAAGCCGCGGCGCTTAGCCGGAAGGTAGGTGTGCGCGTCGGCTAATGTTTCTGTGGCAGGAAGAGTTACCCTCAGAAGCCTGGCGCTGTGAACTCGCCGCGAGCCGCCGCCGGCAGCAGCTGGGGAAGGGGTGCTGGAGGTAGGGGCAAAGGGCCTGAGGAAGTGCGTGTGGCGAGAGCGTGGGGAGCGCGCTGAAGGGCTCTGCGGGAAGAGAGGGCCTCGGAAACTGGGCTGATCTCGCGAGGCGTAGCGTAACGCTCTCCGCGACCTGAGTCTGTCACAGGGTCGAGTCGGTTTCAGTTTCGTTGGCGCCTCGACGCCCCCCCCCGGG
>NW_005880764.1:0-6165 GCF_000147115.1 Myotis lucifugus | reverse complement strand
AGGAGATCTGGGAGTGGCTACTGTCACTGTTTAATGGTGTGTATTGGTTGCATGGGTGTCTACACATCAGAACTTACCAAATTCATTGGTTGATTCTTGTATGCACCCGGCCGTGGGGATGGAACCCAAAACCTTGACGTATGGGATGACACTCTAACCAACTGAGCTACCCAGTCAGGGCCTGTAACTTATTTTTTAAAAAGTCAGATAGATATCCTATGTACTCTAGGTATTCAATTAATAGTTATGTAATAATCCCTACAAATAAAAAATTATACTGACATAAATTTTAAATAGTTTCAGAATTCAATAATTCAAGAAAATAATCCTTTTGAAAATAATATAAACTCATTAAATGGCTCCCTTTGGAGATAAGAATCCTGTTGTAATAGCAACTGTTAATTACCAGGTGAGGAAGTATGCAGACTGGCATTGTGCCCCAAAACGTAGTCTAGCTATGCTTCTATTCCAACAAAATGCAGGCCCTGCCCTGTTTCCTGGGAAAATTGCCTAGCCAGCTTCCTAAATTGTGAGCAAGCCCTGAGATGACAGCAGACAGTAGCTTCCAGCCAACAGGTTGAAGTGTGGAAATAAAATGCTCTGAGTACCTTTGTGGTGTTTGGCTGCTCTACAATCTGCTACTTTTTAATATTTAGGCCCAGTTTTGAAAACTCTTTTATTTCTTTTACTATAGGCCCAGTGCACAAAATTCGTGCGGGGTGGGGGGTGTCCCTCAGTCCAGCCTGCACCCTCTCCAATCTGAGACCCCTCGGGAGATGTCCGACTGCCAGTTTAGGCCCGATTCCACAATCTAGGACTGCTGGCTCCCAACTGCTCACCTGCCCGCCTGCCTGCCTGATTGCCCCTAACTGCTTCTGCCTGCCAGCCTGATCACCCCCTAACCACTCCTCTGCCAGCCTGATCGACACCTATCTGCTCCCCTTCCGGCCCGATTTCCCCCAATTGCCCTCCCCTGCTGGCCTGGTCCCCCCCAACTGCCCTCCCCTGCTGGCCCGGTCACCCCTAATTACCCTCCCCTGCAGGCCTGGTCGTCCCCAACTGCCCTGCCCTGCTGGCCTGGTTGCCCCTAACTACCCTCCCCTGCAGGCCTGGTCCCCCCAACTGCCCTCCTCTGCCGGACATCTTGTGTCTGTGGGTGCTGCCATCTTTGTGACGGTGTGAGGGTCAATTAGCATATCCCCTCCTTACTAGATAGGATTTTTCATTTACCAACCGAATTTGATAAAAACAAAATAAAAAGTTTGAACCACAGGAATGTAGAAGTGGAACATAAATAACAGATAACTTAATTATGAGGCTATAGTTCCTTCTGCTGGGAACTTAAAATAATGATTCAGAAATTCTTGAACTTTACACTTGCATTTTTCTTTGATTTACACACTCCATCTTTAAAGCACTAATGTTTTACTGTTTTCAAATCTACAGTTAGGACTTCCTCAGAGTAATTTTACTTCCTTTAGCCCAGCGGTTCTCAACCTGTGGGTCACGACCCCTTTGGGGGTCGAACAACCCTTTCACAGGGGTCGCCTAAGACCATCGGAAAACACATATATAATTACATATTGTTTTTGTGATTAATCACTATGCTTTAATTATGTTCAATTTGTAACAATGAAAATACATCCTGCATATCAGATATTTACATTACCATTCATAACAGTAGCAAAATTACAGTTATGAAGTAGTAACAAAAATAATTTTATGGTTGGGGGTCACCACAACATGAGGAACTGTATTAAAGGGTCGCGGCATTAGGAAGGTTGAGAACCACTGCTTTAGCCATATATAAATTCCATTATGGGAAATTTCAATATGCAAAACATTCAGGAAGTTCCTAAAAGACTAAATATAGTATAAATTATAGAGTGGAAATATTATTTTAATGGAGAACTTTAAATAACATGAACAGCATCAAAACTCCTTGATTCATATTTAAAAGATAAACTCTTAATACGTTTTCATGAATGTCTTCTCTCACGAACTATTTTCCTGTTACTATTTATAGGCTATTATTTTCTATTGCTTTTAAAAAGTATTTCTTAAATTAGTATTTCTGGCAGATAGAAAATTTAAAACAAACCTCAGGTTTTATTTCCTTTTTTAGCACATGGACGTGTTGCCAAGGCAATGGGTAGCAGTTTTACATTAGCCACATATAACGAAAGTGGATCAGGACTGGAAAAGGATGCTCTGAACAAGGAGGCACTGAACACATCTCCAATGGGGACTCTCAATAGCAGTGAGGGTTAAGGTGTTTGTCTTTAATGCAGATGTTCATGTTGTCTGCTATTCTGGCTATATTGTGAGTGTGTAGGTCTGAAAATTATTCTTTTTAAAAGACCCTTAAGTGGTGTGGGAGGTGGAAACCAGGTGGGCAACCACTAGGGCTGGCAATGCACAATTTGTTCCTTGTTCCTGAAGCTTTCAAGACAGCTCCTTTAATCATGACTCATGGCACATATGAGCTTGGTAGATGAGTTAAAATGATTACCTTCTGGGTGGGTGACTATAGCTGGTACATTAATGGTTGTCAGATCTCTCATCTGAAGGCCAGAGAGGCTGAAGGGAGGGGACAATTTGGTTGATTTCTATCACATATTCTTGTCCACATTAGAGACCATGATCCTCACCTCTTGGTCTCCACCCTTAATCTTGCAATGAGATAACTATTGGGTGCTTAATAAATAATGAGTGTAACCTCTCACCTATAGGCATTTTGATGCAACTGAACGAAAGGATTCTGAAGAGGTGACTTGGCCTGAAACAAAACATCAAAGCGACTTGAGTACCCAGAGGAGAACACCGTTTAGTGATTTTTAACCTTATGAAAGTAGCAGAGAAATTCAGTAGAATTGATTATCCTATCTAATAAAAGAGAAACATGGTAATTAGCCGTACATCCGCTACCCTTCCCATCGGCTAATCAGGGCGATATGCAAATTAACTGCCAGCCAAGATGGCGGCCGGCAGCCATGCACTGAAGCGAACAGGGAGGCTTGCTTGCTCCAGTGACGGCGGACTCCAACATTCCCCGCCTGACTTGCCGGCCTCTCAGCTGCAACTCTAAGCAACTATGTTGCAAATATAGAAGCTAAACAAAACCCCAGAAACCGGCTTTAGTCAGCAGGGCTTCAGCCAGCAGGACCGCAACATTGTATCAAATACAGAAGGTAAACGAAGGCCAGAAACCTGCTTTCAGCAGCCGAGGCCTCAGAGCTAAAGCTGGCCCAGAATAAAAAAAAAAAAGAAAGAAAAAAAGGAGCGGTTGGGAGCTTCAGTCACCCGCCAGCCTGAAAACGGCCCTCAGCCCCTCAGCCAGACTGGCCAGGCACCCCAGTGGGGACCCACACCCTGATCCAGGACACCCTTCAGGGCAAACCAGCCAGCCCCCACCCGTGCACCAGGCCTCTATTCTATATAGTAAAAGGGTAATATGCCTCCCGGCACCGGGATCAGCGGAGCCGTGAGGCCTCCCGGCACCGGGATCAGCGTGACAGGGGGCAGCGCCCAAACCCCCTGATCGCCCTGAGGCTCTGTGTGTGACAGGGGGTGGGGCCACAACCTCCCTATACGCCCTGCTCTGTTCGTGACAGGGGAAGGTGCCCCAACCCCCTGATCAGCCCTGCTCTGTGCCTGATAGGGGGGAGCTCCCCAACCCCCTGATTGCCCTGCGGCTCTGTGTGTGACAGGGTGCAGCACCCTAACCCCCTGATGGGCCCTGCCCTGAGTGTGACAGTGGCGGCGCCCCAACCCCCGATCGGCCCTGCTCTGTGTGTGATAGGGTGCGCGCCCCAACTCCCCCTCCCCCCACGGGCCCTGCTCTGTGTGTGACGGGGTAGAGCCATAACCTCCCCATCGGCCCTTCCCTGAGTATGACAGGGGTGGCGCCCCAACTCCCTGATCGGCCCTGCTCTGTGGGTGATAGAGGGCGGCGCCCCAACCCCCTGATCCGCCCTGCTCTGTGTGTGACAGGGGGCGGTGCCCCAACTCCCCTATTGGCCCTACTCTGTGAGTGACAGGGGGAGCTCCTCAACCCCCTGATGGGCCCTGCTCTGTGCGTGACAGGGGGGAGCTCCCCAACCCCCTGATGGGCCCTGCTCTGTGCGTGACAGGGGGGAGCTCCTCAACCCCCTGATGGGCCCTGCTCTGGGTGTGACAGGGTAGGGAGCTCCTCAACCCCCTGATGGGCCCTGCTCTGGGTGTGACAGGGTAGGGAGCCCCAACCCCCCTGATGGGCCCTGCTCTGTGCATGACAGAGGGCAACGCCCCAACCCCCTGATCGGCCCTGTTCTGTGCGTGACAGGGGGTGGCCGCAACTTCCCTATCGACCCTGCCTTGAGTGTGACAGGGGGCGGTGCCCCAACCCCCAATTGGCCCTACCCTGAGCATGACTAGGGGTGGCATCGCAACCTCCCGATCCGCCCTGCTCTGTGCATGATAGGGGGCAGCGCCCCAAGTCCCCAATCGGCCCTGCTCTGAGCCCGACCAGGGGCTGCACTTAGGGATTGGGCCTGCCCTCTGCCACCCAGGAGCAGGCCTAAGCCAGCAGGTCATTATCTCCTGAGGGGTCCCAGACTGTGAGAGGGCACAGGATGGGCTGAGGGACCCCCTCTCCCCCCCGAGTGCACAAATTTTTGTGCACCAGGCCTCTAGTTTATATATAACTTTACAGAGGATCTAACATGTCAGTGTCATATGTTGTTTAAATTATTAAAATTATTGCACTATATATTTTTTTATTTACTTGGAAGTTACTTGAACATAAGATATTGATTGATATGTTATCAATTGATATATTGCTGGAAGCCGATCCACCCTTGCTGCTTGATGTAGTCGCTGCAGGGAAGAAACATCTGCACAGCTTATGTTTCAAGGGACCTGGCGTATATGGCATACTGTTCTTAATATGTTTGCTCCCCCTCTTAACGCTATGTGTTTTAAACAGGACCACCTCTCTGAGAAAGGTTGTTTCCCCAGGTGAGGATTTTTATCAGTAAAACCCCTTAACTAAGTGCCAGGCTACCCTTAGTTAACTATGAACAATCACGCTTAAGCTACATAATCTTTACTTAGAATAACCTCCTTCAGTTACTTCCTTGTAGCTTAATAGAACAATAGAGTAACCTTGGAATGGAGATAAGAAACGCCCTAACCTTTGGAATAGAATGGATAGTATTAAGATCAAATAGTATAAATACAGATGTAAGAGGACAATAAAAAGAGGAACCTGGCTATGATGATCACCTGAACGCTGCCTCCCTGTCATTCCTTCTTTGGGGACTCTGTCCACACCTTGGGGAAACCCTGGACCTGCTGGGTCCACATTACTATTTTCTTAAAATTCCCCAAACAGGATCATTATATTCCATATAGAAAAATAATACTAATAATCTGAGTCGGATTTTAAAAGCCTCACCAACCCACCCCTCCCTCAAACATCATATAGAATAGTAGGTTGATATAAATGTGTGCTTGAAGCCAGAGCTGTGTTTGATTTGTTTCTTTACTGTGTGACTTGGACAAATTACTTAAATTCACAGAGCTTTAAGTTCTTCATTTGTAATGTGGTGTCATTAATAGTATTGACCTTACAGGATTAAGAAGATTCATATAGATACTAAATATAAAGTCCTTAGCTCTCTAGTCAATATTTAGCATATCAATGATCTATAATTGCAAAAAACTCACCCCAATATTTAAGAGCTTAAAGCAAGAAAGATTTCCTTCTCATGGTTTTGTGGTTGACTCCACAATACTTCTATGGGTCTGGCCTGGGCTCACTCATGTGGCTGAGGTTAGCTGGTGACTGGGCTGGGCTGGATGGTCTGAGACAGCCATTCTCACGAGTCCCGTGCCTCAACTGGGATGGCTGGAACAGCTGGGATGGTTGAGCCTTTCTGTCCATGTGGCCTTCCATCCTCCAGTAGGCTAGTTGGGGCTTCTTTACAGGTCGGGCTTCAGTAGTATTCTAAGAGCAAGAGCAGAAGCAATAAGTCTTTTTAGGCCCAGGCTCTGGCACTTGCTTAATGTCATTTTGACCATATACAGGGTGTCCCCAAAAAATGCATCTACACTTTAACAGTTGATAGCTCAATTTTGAAAATAAAATGTATTTTATTATTATTTTTTAAATTTATCTTTATT
>NW_005880763.1:0-6165 GCF_000147115.1 Myotis lucifugus | reverse complement strand
CCTGGTTATTGATGCAGGCCATAAAGATAGAACGGCTCTATTTCCTAGTATTTTAAGTGTTTCTTACATTTTCTAATAATTTCCCGGAAATATCATTGTGTATTTTAATAGTTTTACCAAAATTAACCAGTTTTCTTAGAAGTATAGACACAAATCTTCAGGATTTGAACTGTGTCACTCAGAAAACGCCAGGCAAGTCACATCAATTGTAAAAATAATCAGTATTCTCTTCATTTAATTGCTTTATACACAAATTCTGAGCTCTATAAACAGCAATTCTTAATGTTTGAAAGCACTTTTTTCGAAAAACACCATCTAAAGTTGCCGGATTGTAAACATTATCAGTACTCTCAGCATTTCACAGCTTTCTACCTCTAATCTTGGTGATTGAACACGGCTATATAGATAGAACGGCTCTATTTCTTAGTATTTCAAGTGTTTCTTACATGTTTCTAATGATTTCCCGGGACTATCATTGTGCATTTTAAGAGTTTTACCCAAATTATACAGTTTTCTTAGAAGTATAGACATGAATTTTCAGGATTTGAACTGTGGCATTCAGAAAACTCCAGGCAATTCAGCCTCAATTGTAAATATAATCAGTATTCTCTTCATTTAACGGCTTAATACACAAATTCTGAGCTCTATAAAGAGCAATTCTTAATGTTTGAAAGCACTTTCTTTGCAAAAACACCATCTAAAGTAGCCGGATTGTAAACATTATCAGTACTCTCAGCATTTCACAGCTTTCTACCTCTACACCTGGTGATTGATGCAGGCCATAAAGATAGAACGGCTCTATTTCGTAGTATTTTAAGTGTTTCTTACATTTTCTAATAATTTTCCGGATATATCATTGTGTATTTTAAGAGTTTTACCAAAATTAACCAGTTTTCTTAGAAGTATAGACACAAATCATCAGGATTTGAACTGTCACTCAGAAAACACCAGGCAAGTCGCGTCAATTGTAAATATAATCAGTATTCTCTTCATTTAACGGCTTTATACACAAATTCTGAGCTCTATAAACAGCAATTCTTAATGTTTGAAAGCACTTTCTTGGAAAAACACCATTTAACGTTACCGGATTGTAAACATTATCAGTACTCTCAGCATTCACAGCTTTCTACCTCTAATCTTGGTGATTGAACACGGCTATATAGATAGAACGGCTCTATTCCTTAGTATTTTAAGTGTTTCTACAGTTTTCTAATCATTTCCCGGGAGTATCATTGCGTATTTTAAGTGTTTTACCAAATTTAGCCAGTTTTCTTAGAAGTATAGACACGAATCTTCAGGATTTCAACTGTGTCACTCAGAAAACGCCAGGCAAGTCGACTCAATTGTAAATATAATCAGTATTCTCTTCATTTAACTGCTTTATAAACGAATTCTGAGCTCTATAAACAGCAATTCTTAATGTTTGAAAGCACTTTCTTCGAAAAACACCATCTAAAGTTGCCATATTGTAAACATTATCAGTACTCTAGGCATTTCACAGCTTTCTACCTCTAATCCTGGTGATTGATGCAGGCCATAAAGATAGAACGGCTCTATTTCCTATTATTTCAAGTGTTTCTTACATGTTTCTAATCATTTCCTGGAAATATCATTGTGTATTTTAAGAGTTTTACCAAAATTAGCCAGTTTTCTTAAGAGTATAGACACAAATCTTCAGGATTTGAACGGTGTCACTCAGAAAACGCCAGGCAAGTCGCCTCAATTGTAAATATAATCAGTATTCTCTTCATTTAACGGCTTTATACACAAATTCTGAGCTCTATAAACAGGAATTGTTAATATTTGAAAGCACTTTCTTCGGAAAAACACCATCTAAAGTTGCGGGATTGTAAACATTATCAGTACTCTCGGCATTTCACAGCTTTCTACCTCTAATCTTGGTGATTGAACACGGCTATATAGATAGAATGGCTCTATTCCTTAGTATTTCAAGTGTTTCTTACATGTTTCTAATCATTTCCAGGGAAATATCATTGCGTATTTTAAGTGTTTTACCAAAATTAGACAGTTTTCTTAGAAGTATAGACATGAATCTTGAGGATTGAACTGTGTCATTCAGAAAACTCCAGGCAATTCAGCTTCAATTGTAAATATAATCAGTATTCTCTTCCTTTAATGGCTTTATACACAAATTCTGAGCTCTATAAACAGCAATTCTTAATGTTTGAAAGCACTTTCTTTGAAAAACACCATCTAACGTTACCGGATTGTAAACATTATCAGTACTCTCAGCATTCAAAGCTTTCTACCTCTAATCTTGGTGATTGAACACGGCTATATAGATAGAACGGCTCTATTCCTTAGTATTTCAAGTGTTTCTTACATGTTTCTAATCATTTCCCGGAAATATCATTGTGTATTTTAAGAGTTTTACCAAAATTAGCCAGTTTTCTTAGAAGTATAGACACAAATCTTCAGGATTTGAACTGTGTCATTCAGAAAACGCCAGGCAAGTCGCCTCAATTGTAAATATAGTCAGTATTCTCTTCATTTAACGGCTTTATACACAAATTCAGAGCTCTATAAACAGCAATTCTTAATGTTTGAAAGCACTTTCTTCGGAAAAACACGATCTAAAGTTGCCGGATTGTAAACATTATCAGTACTCTCGGCATTCAGAGCTTTCTACCTCTAATCCTGGTGATTGATGCAGGCCATAAAGAGAGAAGGGCTCTATTTCCTAGTATTTTAAGTGTTTCTTACATGTTTCTAATCATTTCCCGGAAATATCATTGTGTATTTTAAGAGTTTTACCAAAATTAGCCAGTTTTCTTAGAAGTATAGACATGAATCTTCAGTATTGGAACTGTGTCACTCAGATAACGCCATGCAAGTCGCCTCAATTTTAAATATTATCATTATTCTCTTCATTTAACGGCTTTATACACAAATTCTGAGCTCTATAAACAGCAATTCTTAATGTTTGAAAGCACTTTCTTCGAAAAAACACCATCTAAAGTTGCCGGATTGTAAACATTATCAGTACTCTCAGCATTCACAGCTTTCTACCTCTAATCTTGGTGATTGAACAAGGCTATATAGATAGAACGGCTCTATTCCTTAGTATTTCAAGTGTTTCTTACATGTTTCTAATCATTTCCCGGAAATATCATTGTGTATTTTAAGAGTTTTACCAAAATTAGACAGTTTTCTTAGAAGTATAGACATGAATCTTCAGCATTTGAACTGTGTCATTCAGAAAACGCCAGGCAAGTAGCCTCAATAGTAAATATAATCAGTATTCTCTTCATTTACCGGCTTTATACAAAAATTCTGAGCTCTATAAACAGCAATTCTTAATGTTTGAAAGCACTTTTTTTGAAAAAGACCATCTAAAGTTGCCGGATTGTAAACATTATCAGTACTCTCAGCATTTCACAGCTTTCTACCTCTAATCTTGGTGATTGAACAAGGCTATATAGATAGAACGGCTCTATTCCTTAGTATTTCAAGTGTTTCTTACATGTTTCTAATGATTTCCCGGGACTATTATTGTGCATTTTAAGAGTTTTACCAAAATTAGACAGTTTTCTTAGAAGTATAGACATGAATCTTCAGGATTTGAATTGTGGGATTCAGAAAACTCCAGGCAATTCAGCCTCAATTGTAAATATAATCAGTATTCTCTTCATTTAACGGCTTTATACACAAATTCTGAGCTCTATAAACAGCAATTCTTAATGTTTGAAAGCATTTTCTTCGAACAACACCATCTAACGTAATCCGGATTGTAAACATTATCAGTACTCTCAGCATGTCACAGCTTTCTACCTCTAATCCTGTTGATTGATGCAGGCCATAAAGAGAGAACGGCTCTATTTCCTAGTATTGTAAGTGTTTCTTACATGTTTCTAATCATGTCCCGGAAATATCATTGTGTATTTTAATAGTTTTACCAAAATTAGTCAGTTTTCTTAGAAGTATAGACATGAATCTTCAGCATTTGAAGTGTGTCATTCAGAAAACGCCAGGCAAGTAGCCAAAATTGTAAATATAATCAGTATTCTCTTCATTTAACCGCTTCATACACAAATTCTGAGCTCTATAAACAGCAATTCTTAATGTTTGAAAGCACTTTTTTCGAAAAACACCATCTAAAGTTGCCGGATTGTAAAATTTATCAGTACTCTCAGCATTTCACAGCTTTCTACCTCTAATCTTGGTGATTGAACACGGCCATATAGATAGAACGGCTCTATTCCTTAGTATTTCAAGTGTTTCTTACATGTTTCTAATGATTTCCCGGGAATATCATTGTGCATTTTAAGAGTTTCACCCAAATTAGACAGTTTTCTTAGAAGTATAGACATGAATCTTCAGGATTTGAACTGTGGCATTCAGAAAACTCCAGGCAATTCAGCCTCAATTGTAAATATAATCAGTATTCTCTTCATTTACCGGCATTATACACAAATTCTGAGCTCTATAAACAGCAATTCTTAATGTTTGAAAGCACTTTCTTCGAAAAACACCATCTAAAGTTGCCGGATTGTAAACATTATCAGTACTCTCGGCATTTCACAGCTTTCTACCTCTAAACATTGTGATTGATTCAGGCCATAAAGATAGAACGACTCTATTTCCTAGTATTTTAAGGGTTTCTTACATTTTTCTAATAATTTCCCGGAAATATCATTGTGTATTTTAATATTTTTACCAAAATTAACCAGTTTTCTTAGAAGTATAGACACAAATCTTCAGGATTTGAACTGTGTCACTCAGAAAACGCCAGGCAAGTCCCATCAATTGTAAATATAATCAGTATTCTCTTCATTTAACGGCTTTATACACATATTCTGAGTTCTATAAACAGCAATTCTTAATATTTGAAAGCACTTTCTTCGAAAAACACCATCTAACGTTACTGGATTGTAAACATTATCAGTACTCTCAGCATGTCACAGCTTTCTACCTCTAATCCTGGTGATTGATGCAGGCCATTAAGATAGAACGGCTGTATTTCCTAGTATTTCAAGTGTTTCTTACATGTTTCTAATCATTTCCCGGAAATATCATTGCGTATTTTAAGTGTTTTACCAAAATTATACAGTTTTCTTAGAAGTATAGACATGAATCTTCAGGATTTGAACTGTGGCATTCAGAAAACTCCAGGCAATTCAGCCTCAATTGTACATATAATCAGTATTCTCTTCATTTAACGGCTTTATACACAATTTCTGAGCTCTATCAACAGCAATTCTTAATGTTTGAAAGCACTTTCTTCGGAAAAACACCATCTAAAGTTGCCGGATTGTAAACATTATCAGTACTCTCGGCATTTCACAGCTTTCTACCTCTCAACATGGTGATTGATGCAGGCCATAAAGATAGAATGGCTCTATTTCCTAGTATTTTAAATGTTTTTTACATTTTTCTAATAATTTCCGGGAAATATCATTGTGTATTTTAAGAGTTTTACCAAAATTAACCAGTTTTCTTAGAAGTATAGACACAAATCTTCAGGATTTGAACGGTCACTCAGAAAATACCAGGCAAGTCGCGTCAATTGTAAATATAATCAGTATTCTCTTCATTTAACGGCTTTATACACAAATTCTGAGCTCTATAAACAGCAATTCTTAATGTTTGAAAGCACTTTCTTCGAAAAACACCATCTAACGTTACCGGATTGTAAACATTATCAGTACTCTCAGCATTTCACAGCTTTCTACCTCTAATCCTGGTGATTGATGCAGGACATAAAGATATAACGGCTCTATTTCCTAGTATTTTAAGTGTTTCTTACATGTTTCTAATCATTTCCCGGAAATATCATTGTGTATTTTAAGTTTTTTTTCCAAAATTAGCCAGTTTTCTTAGAAGTATAGACATGAATGTTCAGCATTTGAACTGTGTCATTCAGAAAACGCCATGCAAGTAGCCTCAATATTAAATATAATCAGTATTCTCTTCATTTAACCGCTTTATACACAAATTTTGAGCTCTATAAGCCGCAATTCTTTTTTTTTTTTTTTTTTTTTTTTTTTTTTTAAATATATTTTATTGATTTTTTACAGAGAGGAAGGAAGAGAGATAGAGAGTTAGAAACATCGATGAGAGAGAAACACCGATCAGCTGCCTCCTGCACATCTCCCACTGGGGATGTGCCCGCAACCCAGGTACATGCCCTTGACCGGAATCGAA
>NW_005880762.1:0-6165 GCF_000147115.1 Myotis lucifugus | reverse complement strand
GGGGAGGCGGGGCCATCTTTCCCACGAGGTCGGGGTTTACGCCTTCTCCGTGGCCTTCCGGGCTTCCGTAGTCCCCTCGCACCCACCCCTCTACTCCCGCGAGACCCGTTTTCCAAACTCTGGTGGTTCGGGTCCCACTGTCTCTTGTTCGGGTGCATCTGCAAACCACTTGTGTTGTTATGTATTACTTTCTTTTCTTTTTTTTTATAAGTCATTTTTTATTTATTTATTTTCATTTTTTATATATTTTATTGATTTTTTACAGAGAGGAAGGGAGAGGAGATAGAAAGTCAGAAACATCCATGAGAGAGAAAGATCGATCAGCTGCCTCTTGCACACCTCCTACTGGGGATATGCCCGCAACCAAGGTACATGCCCTTGGCTGGAATCGAACCTGGGACCAGGCCGACGCTCTATCCACTGAGCCAAACTGGTTAAGGCTGTATTACTTTCCTTATGTTGACTCACCTTTATTTTATTTAAAATAAACCTTTCTAGCCGAAACCGGTTTGGCTCAGTGGATAGAGCGTCGGCCTGCGGACTCAAGGGTCCTAGGTTCGATTCCGGTCGGGGGCATGTACCTGGGTTGTGGGCACATCCCCAGTGGGAGGTGTGCAGGAGGCAGCTGATCGACGTTTCTCTCTCATCGATGTTTCTAGCTCTCTATCTCTCTCCCTTCCTCTCTGTAAAAAATCAATAAAATATATTTTAAAAAAAATAAAATAAAATAAAATAAACCTTTCTAGAAATAGAAAACTACCATGATTATAGTAGCAGGTATCTGTAAAAAGAAATCTGTTTTGTAAGTAGTTATATGTAAAATGGGTTTTTACATGGCAAAACTAAACATTGTAACAATTTCCAAAACTGCACGCCTAACTAAAAAGCACTGTTGGCAATCAGCCTGTAATAAACTAGTTAACCCACGTATAGGTGAAAATGGGGTATTACAGCAAAAGAACACCAATTCATGTTTATGTATAGTAAATAAAAGATGTCTAGCTGCCTCTTCTGCTATGATTGGAGTCTGAGAACTAAAACCTAAATCAAATGGATCACGGAGCTGTGGTTCTACCAATTTCTGTTTCAATAAAACATGTGAAGCTAAGCTATTTAATAATGGTAGAGTGAATTCTTTCCATGGAAACACATCTGGCTGGTAGGTGATACTGAACTAATCCAAAGACAGTCTGGGAGCCTGCCTCTCCTCCATAGCCTTCCCCTCCAGCAACTGCAGCCAGGCTACTGGCTCCTCTACACACTAGAGATTTAGAAGAATTTACAGGGAGAAACCACCTCATGGAAAGTGATGGCAGCTCCCCCTCTGCTCTCCCCTTCAGGCTGACGAGGAGAGTTTCAGCTGTTCCCCACCCCACCACACCATACACCACTATTACATACCCCAGGAAGAGGTTCACCAATTCCTGGTGAGGCAAGAATTTGACAAAACAAACAAATAAACAAAAAAACACCAGAGAAATATCCCTGACTGCATCAGTGATGGGAGAGGATCTGGCCTTCAGGAGCAACCCAACCTAAATAACTCAGCCCTCTCCTATTGCTTCATTTGGACAGGGCTCAAACAAAGCACTCACAATGGAAGGTTGAATTTTCCTAACATGTGGAAAGAAAATATGAAAACCAAGACATCTTAGTAGAAATCAGTCTAGATCTAGTAACTAGAGATGTGCTCAGAACTGAGTGCCTTAGAGTCAGTTACTGAGGACAACCAGCACAAAGCAGATTCTTCTCAAGACAGGCACACCAGAGGCAGCACTGCAACACAAGGTGAAACAGGATGGCCTCAACTATTCCCAAAATAGTGAAAACAGAGGGCACAACGAGAAGAAACAATTTAGTGGGAACTGAATTTACCTATTCTTTGGTTTGCCCACTTGGTTTTACTAAATGAAAATGATGATGATGACGACAACAACAATGATGATGATGATGATCACATACAGTGCTGAGTCAAAGAGCAGACTGACAATCTATCCAGAATGAATTAAGTGGAATCTGCAGTATTTTGGTGACTGGCAGAAAATAAGCTCAGGGAGTTACTTTGAATGCACAAATTTATAGCCATCATATTGTTCATTAGCTGTCACAGTCCCATAGGTTGGCAGCCTGTTTTAGGATCCAGGATAACTAACAATGAATGAAGTATGAGGATCTCTTAGGAAATGGAATTTTAGCATAGCTGAATATTCAAGTATTCCCTTTCTGTGCACACACACATATGCATTGTATATATGTGTATGGGTGTGTGGGGAGCTAATCAGAATGAAAAATATAACATTGTAATTTGAGCTATTTTGCTGTTTTTTAACTTGTTAAAAAATTATGAAAAAATGTTAAAGTATATGTAAAGACAGCACTGTTGATGTTGCTAGGTACAAATAAAGAAAAAAGAACAAAAAAATTTTAAAAAAGGTATTGCTAGGTAGTTGTTGAACAACATTGGGAATATACTAAATGCCCCTGGGTTGTACCCTTAAAATGGTTAATTGCACGTTATGTAAATTTCACCTAAATTTTTAAAAACTGCTAGAACCACCCTGGCTGTGTAGTTCAGTGGGTTAGAGCATTGTCCCCATAAGCCAAAGTTGTTGGTTCCATCCCAGGTCAGGACATATATAAGAATCAACCAATAAGTGCATAAATAAGTGGAACAATCATTCTCTCTCTCTCTCTCTCTCTCTCTCTCTCTGTCTCTCTCTCTCCCTAAAACCAATTTTAAAAAAGAAAAAATAATTGCTAGAACCAAATAACCTTTACAGTTTTCTTTTCTTTATCTTAGCATGCCCAGAGTGCCTCAGTTGGTTGAGCGTCCTCCCATGCATCAAATGGTTGTGTATTTAATCGCCACTTGGGAACCTATGGAAGGGAACCAATTGATGTTTCTCTCTCTCTCCGACCAACAGGATGTGAATTCAGTTCCTCCACATCCTATCCAATGTCAGTCTTTTACATTTTAGTCATCCTAATTGGTGTGTAATGGTATCTCATTAGACTATTTTGCTATATTTGTATTTCCTTCATGACTATTGATATTGAGCAGGTTTTCATGTGCTCATTTGTCACTCATGTCTTTCTTGATGAAGTATTAGTTGAAATCTTTTGCCCCCTTTTTTTCTGAGTTATTTTCTTATAACTGGATAGAGTTTTGAGTTCATTCTGGATACAAGTCCTTTATCTGGTATATGTTTTGCAAATATTTTCTCCCATTCTGTGGCTTGTCTTTTCATTCTCTTAAAAATGTTCTTTGAGGAGTAAAACATTTTAAACTATAGTGACAGAAAGCAGATCAGTGATTGCCTAGGGCCTGAGAGTGTGACAAAGATTGGCTGAAAATGGACAGGAGGAATTTTTTCCAGGGGTTTTATATGTTCTCTAACTGGATTGTGGTGACGATTGCAAAACTCTGTAGATTTACTAAGAATCATTGAATTTTACACTGAAAGCAAGTGAGTTTTATGCAATGGTCTTTTAGTACAATTTTAAAATTTTTTTAAATTGTTAAGGTATGAAACCCTTGGGTGTGTCAGACACTATACTAACTGCAGGGTATAAAATGATGGTGAACAAAACATCCCCAGTCTTATTCTCCTGCGGACTTGGCTAAACAAATACTATAAGTACTGCCCTTGCTGGTATGGCTCAGTTGGTTGAGCATTGTCCAGTGCACCGAAGGGTCACTGGTTCGATTCCCCGGTGAGGGCACACACACAAATTTCGGGTCCAATCCCTGGTTGGGGCAGGTACAGGAGGCAACTGATGGATGTTTTCCTCTCTCCTTTTCCCTCTCTCTCTATAAAATCAATAAGCATTTCCTCAGGTAAGGATTTGTATTAAAAGAAGATACTGCCAAACAGTTTTCCTACTGAATTCTAGTTGTTCCGTGCGCTTGTGTTGACAACTTAAAAAAAAAAAATCTGGCCCTGACCAGTTTGGCTCAGTGGATAGAGTGTTGGCCTGTGGGCTGAAGGGTCCTGGGTTCCATTCTGGTCAAGAGCATGTAGCTTGGTTGTGGGCACATCCCCAGTGGGGAGTGTGCAGGAGGCAGCTGATTGATATTTCTCTCTCATTGATGTTTCTGATCTCTGTCCCTCTCCCTTCCTCTCTGTAAAAAATCAATAAAATATATATTTTTAAAAATCTGTATGCCACCAGTTTGTCACCTGTAGCCTAGGCATCTCCAGTTCTCCAGGGAGAAAGATCTTTATGAGCTAAGTTCAGATCTCAGCCGTGTCAATGTCTTAAGACCTTGTAGTGTCTCCCACTCCTTGGATAATAACCAAACTGCTTAGCCTGGCATCAAACACCGCCTGTAGGCTGTGGTTCCACTGTTTTCTGCCTCTTCCCTTAAATCTTCACCGCCACTCTCCGTATCTCCATCCCTGCCACTCGGAAGGCCCCGGAGGGCTGTCAGGATCCACTGAGACTGCATGCTTTGGAACGTGCTGTCCCCCTGGCCAGTTTGTGTGCTCTCTCTCCTGCGGACTTGGCTAAACAAATACTGAGTCCTTGGGAGAGGTATCCTGTCTGCAGTCTCTCTACCCCAGGGCCAAGCATAATGCCTAGCATTCAGAACATACCTGTGCCAGGTCCTCTCTGGTGTCATTTTCTTTTATTTCTTTATTTTTTATTTTTTTAAAAATATATTTTATTGATTTTTTTTACAGAGAGGAAGGGAGAGAGATAGAGAGTTAGAAACATCGATGAGAGAGAAACATCAATTCAGCTGCCTCCTGCACATTCCCTACTGGGGATGTGCCCTCAACCAAGGTACATGCCCTTGACTGGAATCGAACCTGGGGCCCTTCAGTCCCCAGGCCGACGCTCTATCCACTAAGCCAAACCGGTTGCTCATTTTCTTTTAAATGCAGATCGAAGAGAAAAGAAGAGAAAAAAGGATCAATTTTAATATTACCCTGCTGCCTCCCATTGTTCTCTCCAGAGGCAACCACTGGCAACTTTCCCGTATATTCTTCCTGAGCTAGGCAATGAGTGTGTAACTTCATATTCAATATACCTATATATTCAATAGATGCTATGGAAAAGCAAGCTGAGACTGGACATAAGGAAGGCCTCATCGAGAGGGTGACATTTGTGCAAAGACCGGAAGGAGGGTGAGGAAGGGACTGCAGTGGTCTGAGCGAGCAACAGGTGACAGGACCCTGAAGCAAGGAGTGCGAGGCCTGTTCGAGGTTCAGAAGGCGGAACAGGGTGAGCAGTGGTGAAAGTCATCCAACTGGGCCACATCAGAGAGCGCTATAGGCCACTCTAAGGACTTCAGGCTTTCTTGAATGAGAAGCGAAGGCACTAGAGGTATTCATCAGGAGTTAGTCTAATGATTTTCAAAATTCACTTAGTAAAGCGATGCCTCAATTTTTCTTTCCAAGAATTTCCAAGCTTTTGGATTCGAAGTAGCCTGTTTCTTCCTCTCCAAGAATTCCAGCTGACACTTTTCCGATTAAAACCTTTTTCTATAATCACCCAACTCAATTCCATTTTTTACACGTAACTGTTTCTTCATTTTAAAAATAACCAACAGCCTTAGCCGGTTTGGCTCAGTGGATAGAGCGTCAGCCTGCGGACTCAAGGGTCCCGGGTTCGATTCCGGTCAAGGGCATGTACCTTGGTTGCGGGCACATCCCCAGTGGGGAGTGTGCAGGAGGCAGCTGATTGATGTTTCTCTCTCATGGATCTTTCTAACTCTCTATTCCTCTCCCTTCCTCTGTGTAAAAAAAAAAAAAAAAAAAAAATCAATAAAATATATATTTTTTTAAAATAACCAACAGAATTACGTGCGGTCTCACTGATTCTGGGGTTCCCAGCTCAGAGCCCCAAGTCGGAAGCCCTTGTTTCACTTTTAAAAGGTGCTTATGTGAGCAACTGGTTAAAAACAGGCAGGAACCGAGTGGGTGTGCTTCCCGCTTCGCTTCAGGGCTAGAGGGTGACCGTGGCTCAGGAACCCACAAGGCTCTGAGTCGACCCCCGTGCCCCCCCCCGACTCCTGAAGGGACGGATGATCACGAAAAAGCTCCGCAGAAAGACCGGGCACCGAACCACCTGGCTGGGGAACACCGCCGCACGGCCGTGAGTCGGCCGACGTCGCAAAGACCTGCGCCTGCGCAGTGGCGCCTCGGGAGTCGCCGGCTC
>NW_005880761.1:0-6168 GCF_000147115.1 Myotis lucifugus | reverse complement strand
GACCCCCAACCATAAAATTATTTTCGTTGCTACTTCATAACTGTAATTTTGCTACTGTTATGAATCGTAATGTAAATATCTGATATGCAGGATGTATTTTCATTGTTACAAATTGAACATAATTAAAGCACAGTGATTAATCACAAAAACAATATTAATTATATATGTGTTTTCCGATGGTCTGAGGCGACCCCTGTGAAAGGGTCGTTCGACCCCTTGCGACCCACAGGTTGAGAACCACTGTTCTAGACTCTGTTTTGTTTACTACTGAATACCCAGTGGCTACCGTTGAAGTAGTGGGGACACTACTTAATTCCTGAAGATCTTGTAAAATGTTCTTAATGAATATGTAAATGAAGAAGCAAATGGCCTTTTAAAAAAAATCATGTATTTTGCAAATTAATTAACATTATTAGCAGTCCTTACATATTTCAAATATTCCCAAAACAAATGAACTATAATTTAAGGTAGTGTTTTAATTATTTTCTGAATATTATATTCTGGTTTCTCTAATTTACCTAGATCTGATCAGGTCTCTCATCACAAAAGATTGAGTAGTTGATTATTATAGGTTATAAAAGGTAACAAAGCAATAATCACGCTTTAAATAACTCTTCCAAGGCCACACAGTCTATTGGTGGCAGAGCTAGTGCTTGAAACCTAGAGAATGCGTGTAAACTGTAACTTCTGAGAGGGAGAAAGTGGTTTGATGGTTTAGGAAGACATCATGGAGGGAAAGGACATAAGACAGTCCTCAAAGGATCAGCAGGATCTGACAAGGAGGCATTAGAAAATGTCATGGGGAAGGGAAGTGTGCTGCAGGCTTAGAGAACATCATCTGACCAGGTTGCCTAAAGCACAGACTTCTCTAGACTATAATGGAAGGGCAGGGACCGACAGTTCCTTATCAGTCTGTGGCACATGGGAGATGCTTACTAAATATTTTAGAATGAATGACTAACATTAGATGTGGGGCAGTAAGTGGCATGAAGGCAAAAGGATAAATTAAGGTCAGATTTGGAGTCTCTTTGGAGGAAGTCTAGCCTAGCCGTTAAAGTCATAATCTTTGGAATCCGGTATTTCAGCTTCAAATCCCAGCTGTACCGCTTCTGAGCTGTATGACCTTGAGAATATTACTCAAACTCTCTAAGCTTCTCTTTCCCTCTTCATAAAAGGGGGGATGATATCTACCTCATAGGGTTACTGTGAGGATTAAATAGAACAATGTACCTACATACACTGCCCTTAGTATCTGGTAAATACTGATAGATGATAGGTACTTTTGATTGGCAGGAAAAATAGATTACACATCAGCTATTGGAAGAATGAGCCATTGAGCAACTGAAGGAGTGTAAATGATGAAGGTGGCACTCAAAGGAGAGTAATCTAAAGAGTTGAAGTGAAGTGAATAAGGGCACACAAGGGAGGAGACTGCTCTACGTGCCATTACAATAGTCCAACCCTGAAATAAGTGTCTGAATGTGGTCAGTGGCAGCACAAATAGGAAGAAAAACTGGAACAAGACTCAAGATTAAAATAATTAGATATAATTTCCCCTCTGTCATGTATTGAACTAACATTCCAGCTTATTCTATGAGAAATATATGTTGAAACTTCATCCTACCCATTAATACTATGTTAAGTTGATAGTAAAAGAAAAAGGTGAAAATCAACAAACAAGAAAAAAGCCTACACAAATATTAGTATCTTATGTGCCAACCCATCTTTTTCATTTGCAGGCTCATCTATTTCAACAAAATTACATGACTTACACCCATTCCTCCACCTGGGTGATATGCCAAATTGTGGCAATTTGTGTCTTCTAACATGAATTGATTGTACTGCTTGCCTTCTAATAATATACTATTTTAGAGGGTTTGATGGACGCTTGTGAAAAATTACTAGTTTGGGAGTAGAAGAAAGAAAAGTGTTGAAGCCTGAAGCCGTGGGTTAAATCTGTGCCAGTGGAGTGCATTATAATTACAATGCAGTTAGTTTTGGGTTACCTACAGTAGCAGTGTGGGCATAATTAGCTCTGTCAAATGTTTAAAAAATAATTTTGGAAATTACTCATTTAATTGTTTTCATCTTGGATATAGAGACATTCTTTAATTAGGCATGAGTCACCTAATGCTTCACGGGCTAATTTGCTGATATGAGGAGAGTGTATACAAGAAGCAGAGTGCAACCCTGGAAGATGTTTAAACATTCCAGCCCTGCGAACATTCTCTGAGCATCACCTTCTTTAGCACAAATGCGATAAATTACTCTTGTCAAATTAAAACAATAATATATGAGAGTGTGCCATTTTCTAAATAAGAATGTACAAACAGCCCTGGATGGTATTCTCAATGGTTAGAGCATCATCCTGGGTATGGAAGGTTTTCAGGTTCAATTCCCAGTTAAGGTCATGTACCTGGGTTGCAGGTTCAATCCCTGGTCCCTGTCAGGTTACCTGTAGGAGGCAACCAATTGATGTGTATCTCTCATATCAATGTTCTCTTCTCTCTCTCTCTCTCTCTCTCTCTCTCTCTCTCTCTCCCTCTCTCTCTCTCTCTCTCTCTCTCCCCCCCTCCTGTCTGCTCTCTCTAAAAATCAACGGAAAAAATATCCTTGGGTGAGGATTAACAACAACAAAAAGAATCTACAAACACATAAGCTATTTTTTGTGGCTCTTATCAGACACCAAAGGTAAATAAATATTGTTGACCTGTTCAGAGAGAACTTACTATCTCAGAACTACCTAGAAATGTAGAGTAGGAATTAGAAGTTTGGGAATAAAGATTTACAAGGAAAGAAATATAGGGATCCCTCCCATCATCACTTTTTTTTCCTGTGTACGCCTGAATTTGTTCCTCTGTGCATTGACCAATATGACTCATGTTCATTTCCTCAGGAAAATTCTCAATCACTTTCCTTTTGGTTCCATCTCTATTGTTGTATTAAGATTCACTGAAGAACAAAATAAGTCACAAAATAGCAATCTGCTAGGTACAAGGAAAAAATTGTCAATCTAATAAATAAAGACCTAAGTAGATTGACAACCATGACCTGAGTATAAATTCTGCTATTCTGTGAATAGAATTTTTCCTTGTGATTGTGAAAGGAAGCAGAGTTTGCTACCTCAAAATATGATTTGGGGGATATTGATTATTTTAATCTGGTTATTTAAATAAAATAAAAAAAGATTCAGAAGAGAACTTTGACCTTCCCCCTAAATGCCTAAAGGGATTTAGATAGAGGACTGGCTCGCGAAGGGAGCTGTCAGCATAGGTAATGGTAGTTTAATATGAATGAGGTGTGATATACAGGGAGGAACCTAGCAAGGCCCCTTTGACCCAAGTCCTCTCTGTGTCCCGTTGTTAAAGATGGCCCAGCTATCACCTGCTTCCCAAGCATTTGCTTTTCCTTCTCCCTGTGAATTGCCTTCCTCCCCTCTGCAGTCCCAGACAACATCCCCCATCTTTTCTCCTTAGCTCAGGATGACATAAAAGCCTTAACTACCCAATCTGTCCTCAGGGCCCCACATTCTTTTTTTATTTAATTCATTGGGATGACATCGTTTTATAAAATTATACAGGTTTTAAGTGTACAATGCTATGATACATTATCTGTATATTTCATTGTGTTTTTACCACCCACAGTCAAATCTCATTTCCTCACCATACAGTGGGGCCTTGACTTACGAGTGTCCCGACTAACAAGTCGAGATACGAGCCGAGCCGTCTCTCGGCCGATTTTTTGCTTTGAGTTGCGAGCTAAAATTCGGGTTATGAGCCAGCTTCAGATACCCCACCACTAGTTGGCGCAGCGAACATCACAGTGAACGCCACAACATCAGCCCAGCATCACGTGTCTCACTCGTTCACTTCTTGATTTGACATACGAGTAATTTGAGTTATGAGCTCCATCACGGAACGAATTAAATTCGTAAGTCAAGGCCCCACTGTATATTTGACCCCCTTTACCCTTTACTATCTCCCACTAACCCCCTTGCCTCTGATAAACACCACACTATTGTCTATAGCTACGAGTTTTATCTTTGTTTTTCTTGTTTATTTGTTGCTTTCAGTTTTATTATCTTACATATGAGTGAAATCATATAGTTCTTGACTCTTTCTGTCTTTATTTCACTTGGCATGATATTCTCAAGATTCATCCAAGTTGTTGCAAATGGCAGTATTTCATCTTTTCTTCTGGCTGAGTGGTATTCCATTATATGTATGTACCACATCTTCTTTATCCAAACATCTATTGAGAGGCACTTCTGTTGTTTCAAAAATAATAACAAGTGTTGGAGAGTTTGTACAGAAAAAGGAACCCTTATTCACTGCTGGTGGGAATGTAAAATGGTACAGCCACTATGAAAAAAAGTAAGGGGGTGACTCAAAAAATTTAGAATACAGTTACCATATGACCCAGCAACCCCTCTTCTGGTACCTTACCCCCAAAATTTGAAAACATTTATTTGCCAAGATATATGCACCCCTATGTTCATTGCAGCATTATTCATGTTGGCCAAGACTGGGCCCCATATTTTTATGGAACCCCAGTGCTTACATGAATAATCAATTTGATTATTTTCCCCTGTTGATCTGTCTCATATTAATTTGATTAGTCCATCCAGAAAAAAACTTAGAAGGACAGAAGAAAAATTTTTCTTTTTTTAAGTTGCCAAATAGGAGGAGGGGGAAAAATGGAGCCGAGGAGGGTGAAAGTGTGTATGTTTTATAATAAGTTACCCAGGGAGATCCAATCACAAATGAAGCATCAAAGTGTCCAGGCCAGGACATTTGAGTTGCCTGATCAGACAAGATAGCAAGGTCTTCCTTTCAGGTACCTTCTCTAACATGGGATTTGTTCACTTGAGGAGTTACTGGGCCCACAGTGGTTCCACGGGGGAGGGAGGGGGAGAGGCAATTGGAAATATGTGGCAGCCACTGTGGTTAACACACTAACAAGGAGACAAGAGGCCAGACAGTAAACCTCATGAATACTCAGATGTAAATACTTCAAATGGTCTACAAAGTTTTCTGCTAAAAGAATCATGGAAAACTACTCTGTACCACTCGTTTATTTTAAAGTTAACATTTAAAAATTGTTATATGTTTAATAGTCGCTACAGGTGTACTTTATGGCATATGGTAAAATGCATATGAGCTGAAAAAGAATTTTTTTTTCAAAACCTGAGAGCTGAAAATTTAACTCACTTAATTTAGGGAAAACATCTGTCGCACAACCTGATAGGAAACAATGGTCCTCATCAAATCCATCAGCCAAATCAGATTTATGTTCCAGCCTAAAAAGCCAGGTTTCATTTTTATTTGAAATAAGTGTTACTACATATGCTTGGGACAATCACTTCTTACTTCCAATTCTAAGATAGAGAGGGAGAGAGAGAAGCCACAGGGACCCACCATGCGTTATTGCATGGACGACATACAGTGCCACTCCTTCACTATTTCTCATTGCAAACCTTCTCCTTGCTGCTACTAGTTATTCCCTAAAGAGCCATGTGCCTTCTCAACTGTCCCTTTGTTTGTCTTCCAGAAGTTTACCCCACTTGGGTCATTTACCATAGAAAGGATCAGGAGGGTGAAGAGGTTTGTCTTCCTCTTATAAAATGGTAGAAGTGCAAGGTGCCCATACAATGCAGTTTCATCCAAAATAATCCTGGTTCACACGTTTGCCATGGCATAATGACTAATAGAGCTCCCATGCACTCTCAAAAGTGTTCCAGTTTGAATGATAAATTATATAGTAACCAAAAAGGGCATTCATGGAGGTTGGGGTTGGGAGGAAACAGCAAACCTCAGGCCCATCAATATTAGAGAAAAGTACATCTGAATGTTAAGAATCTGGGAAGTCTTCATGCACCCTCACTGTGCATGAACCCCAAGGTGAAGACAGCTGCCTTGGGACCTTATTTCACCAGACCAGAACTTTTGCTAAAATTTTGCTTAAAATTATAGACAAAGTGATGTGGCAAAAATCAGGTTGGTGGGAAGTGACAAACCATACACACTTGGAGATTCAGAAAAGATCTATTTAAGTTGCCTCCAAAGGCTGAGCCCCGAACAGAGCGGAGTTTTGCCTTATATATCCTTAGGTTCTTTGTCTCCCATGTGTGACATACATACACATTCTAGACATTCTTTCTACATTACA
>NW_005880760.1:0-6168 GCF_000147115.1 Myotis lucifugus | reverse complement strand
CGATCAGCTGCCTCCTGCACATCTCCTACTGGGGATGTGCCCGCAACCCAGGTACATGCCCTTGACCGGAATCGAACCTGGGACCTTTCAGTCCGCAGGCCGATGCTCTATCCACTGAGCCAAACCGGTTTCGGCGAGTTAGAAATTTTGATGATAAACCAATGACTAAAGTATTATATTATTTCAGTACCTTCTTATTGAGGACAAATGCGGTATGGTCTTAGTGATACTTTATAAATAAATAAAAATATATCCAATAACTCATGTTTTGCCAAATTCCTGAATATCCAAAAATAGTGAAATTCTCCCAGATCACCTTAATTACATCATTCATAGAGCTCAGCCACTTCCTGGCAGAGTAGTTTCTAAAAACACTCTATCTACGTTGTGTGTGCTCCTCCTGCAATTCCATTTTCTTTTGTTAGACTTCTTATGGGTAGGCAAAAGATTAGGTCTGTTTTATGGTAAATGCTCAAAGGAAAGGGCTATGGCAAGAGGACTAAATGACCTAATAAAAAGGCTTCCTTGCCCTGGCTGGTTTGGCTCAGTGGATGGAGCGTCGGCCTGCGGACTCAAAGGTCCCGGGTTCAGTTCCGGCCAGGGGCATGTACCTGGTTGTGGGCACATACCCAGTAGGGAGTGTGCAGGAGGCAGCTGATCGGTGTTTCTCTCTCATCGATGTTTCTAACTCTCTATCCCTCTCCCTTCCTCTCTGAAAAAAATCAATGAAATATATATATATATATATTTTTAAAAAGGCTTCCTTGACTTCCATTTTATTTAATTCCTCTATAGAATCATAAAAGTCCATACAATGTCAAAGAGTGAGCCTTTCTCAGATGAAAAACGTAACAGGGAATGAGCACGTAGATATCAGCTCTGGCACTATGGATTTCTATTTTCAGATTCTTTGTTCAATAAAGTTTCCTTTTGATTTTTTCCTAATCACACGTTATCATCACATCATGTTAAGAATCATATTTTGAATCCAATTTTTTACAGTTAGATTTTAGCTACATAAAGAGTGCTGACTCAAAGCAATTTCTTTGCAATAACTCCAATTAAAAATATAGGTATTCAGTAACATTTAAGGCTATACTATTGCTAAGGATACCTGTGTTTTTCTCAAAATTAATTATACATGCCTAATTGAATTATTTTCTCACATTTTTAAGGGATTTTTAAAATCACAATTGAAGAGTCAAGTGTGATTCCAATAAGTCCAGCACCTATGTTTAAACCTTAATTTGCACTTGCAAACATACAAATGTATACACCAAAATGTATACTTTTAAATATATGAACCTGTATATTTTTGTGTATATTGGCACACACATTTGTATACCTCACATCACATATTTAATACATTTCTATAAGAACACATCCAACGTGGCACCCTACTCATAAAGAGAAATAAAAGAAAATAACTTCTGTAGAATACAGGACCTTCTGGAAATGGTATACTACACACATACACACACACACGTACACACATTGGTGTCTGTGTTCTCAATGGTAAAAGGACTCATGAGGAATTAGACACCTGCTTTTGTTTATAACCTTAAGTAGTCCCAAAGGCCTGATTACTTTGAAAGAACCATACACTTGTCTTGGTTCATTGCTTAATCAATCTTTTCAGGCACACCAGAATATCCCATTTTCCAATACAATGGCTTTCATCATCAGTATGTGATCTTTAATTCTGTAATGCTGTCATATATTAAGAGACAATAAAGGGAAATGGGTTGTTATCTCTTAAAAAGCACTAGTAATTCAAATTTGGACAGCTTCAATTTAGGCAAGATAATTGTGGAAATATGCCTTCCTTCTCTCATGCTGCAGTCTAACATTTACTAGTCTTGCAAATTTTACTGCACTAAGCTACAAGCAATAAGAAAATAAAATTAAGATGTTGGTCATAAAACTAGCCAATATAAGAGACTAAAGATTCAATTCCAAAGGGACTATGGAAAGATTTGTTATTATTCACATTAGAATTGGAAGAACGAAGGTTTTTAGGGAAAGAAGAATCTTTTATCACCCTTTTATATCTTTGATTTTTCTCTGTCATCTGACTAAAGTTCTTTCAGACCTGCCCCAATCCTAAATAACAGCCACCTCCTTGTCTGCTTCCTCCTTCCCTTCGAGCCATCATCCGTTCACTCTTTGTCTTTTCACGAGCCAACTAATTAAAATAGTGTAAACCCATTGCCTATGCTTCCCTGTACTTCTCAACCCCATGAAATTTGGCATCTGCCCCTGCTCTTCTGCTTCAATTGGTCAAGCAAAGGAAAATAGTCTTCCTATTTTTCATATCTATTGGCCTTATTTCATTCTTAATTTCACTGTTATACTGGGCAGTATTTTGCACTGATGACCTCTCTCTTTAAAATATTTTCTTCCCTAGTTTGTTGGCTCTTACTCTCGCTTTATTCTCCATTTTCATCTCTGTTTCCATGTCTCTTTTACTGCATGTTTTCCCCTCTGCGTCCCTCTTAAATATTAAGTGTTATCATAGTCCTTATCTGTTCTATTATGTGTGATTTCTTCTACTCCTGTGGTATCTTCTGCAGGTGATAAGTAGACTTGGGGGTCAAGTCCATCTCAAGTGGACCTGGTCAAATGCTGTAATTATTTCCACAGGCTCCTGAATGTATAATTAGGGTGGTGACACTCTGTGGTTGGAAGAACTCTCACATTGGCTACCTCATTAGGGAGAACCAGCAAGTGCGGTAAGAAAGGCCATGTAAAAGCCCTTGAAACTGCATACCCCTCATCACCTCCAGCAAAGATAGCAATCAGACATTGAACTTCATGTCAAAATGAATTTCAGACATTAACACCATCATTAAAAACTATAGAGTTGCAGCCTGCCTAGCATGGCTCAGTGGTTAAGCATCAACCTATGACCAGGAGGTCACAGTTCAATTCCCAGTCAGGGTACTTGCATGGGTTGCAGGCTCGATCCCCAGTGTGGGGTGTGCAGGAAGTGGCCAGTCAATGATTCTCTCTCGTCATTGATGTTTCTATCTCTCTCTCCCTCTCCCTTCTTCTCTGAAACCAATAAAAAAATATTAAATATTAAAAAAAACAATAAGGATATTCCCCTTATAATGCTAATTAATTGATTTTTCTGGGCCTTGAATAAGCCAGATGGATCGTGGCATATGACATTGAACTATCAAAATTTAACCAAATGCTAAGCCTAATTACCACATGTTGGAGCTGGTATGTTTTGGGGAGCAGATTAACTCAGCCTTTTGTGCTTGATAAGTGGATACTATTGCTTTGGTGAAAGTGTTCTCCTCAGTCCCCCTGGGTAAGAGAAATCAAAACAAGATCAGTTTTACATGGGAAAGACAGCAATATACATTCATTGTCTTGCCTCAGAGCTACGTTAAATCTCCTGCTCTCTGTCACTATATAGTCTGCAGAGACTTCGATTGTTTTTTATGTTCTGCAACACATCATGTTGGTTCCTGATACTGGTGAAATAAATGGTAATTTGACATGATTAGCAGGAAGTGGCCAGCATTCTAGGCAGCCTAATAAAGGTAAAACCTCAATAGGAGACTCACAGCAAAACCCTCTATGGTACTAGAGAGAGCAAAGCCATGCCTTCTGTAAGCAACATTTGGAAAATGTAATTCCTGTGTGATACTGGAACCTAGTAGAGGGCTAATGCCCAATCTTGGAACACCAATTTACTATTGGAATAAAGCTGTATATTATCTAATCCACTGAGTCACAAGTGTGGGCCAAAAGAGAAGTAAGTGATTTATTGTAAATGTATCATTCAGGACTGGGCCTGAGAAGTTTCAGATGACACAAGTAAATTACATAGTTACATAATGACTAAATCAGCTGTGTGGTACCAATCCTGCTCCCACAACTCATAGCTTTAGCATCATGGGGTTCCCTATAACTAAATGACAAAGGAGACAACAACTGAGGCCTGAGTCATAGATAAGTTGGTGTCATTTGTTCATGTTAACTTTACTGAATAATTGGCACACTCTAGGCTCACTTAGGGATGGCTCTAAAAGACATGATGATGGTAGTAAATCTTCAACGATAACATTTGGAAGTTCACTTTCCATAGAAGGATAAGTGGTCTGAGTCTTGGGTTTCTGGACAGAACGAATGGTTTAGCTAGTTGTTCAGGACTCAGAAGAAAGACAATTATAAGATAAGCGACAATAAAATCTTAGGAAGATGCATGAGATTGGATCTATGGAAGTGGATGCAATGTGTGTGTATTTGTTTGTGTTTCATGTTAATACCCATCAGGGAACATTTCCCTGAGAAGAAGCAACTCAATAACCAAGTAGATAGGAAGACTTGTCCTATGGATATCAGCTAGCCTCTTTCTTTAGCAACCTCAATGAACAATGACCACAGTGGCAGGGGTATAGTTATGTGGGCTCAATCACAGGGCTCCCTTTCTCTAAACTTTATCTAGCTACTGCCATCTAGTCAGGAACAGAGAACAACACTGAGTTCACATTATGACACCATCCTTCGAGGAGGCCAGTCAGCCACTTGGTGGTTGGTTGATTTTATCAGACTCAATCTCCCTAGAGCAGGGGTGGGCAAACTTTTTGACTCAAGGGCCACAATGAGTTCTTAAACTGGACCGGAGGGCCGGAACAAAAGCATGGATGGAGTGTTTGTGTGAACTAATATAAATTCAAAGTAAACATCATTACATAAAAGGGTACGGTCTTTTTTTTTTTTTAGTTTTATTCATTTCAAACGGGCTGGATCCGGCCCGCGGGCCGTAGTTTGCCCACGGCTGCCCTAGAGGGTGCAGAAATTCATCTTTTATGAATGGACACCTTCTCTGCATATGGATTTGCTTTCTCGGCCTCTAGAGCCACTACTAACATTGTCATCATCCTAGGGTTTACACATTATCTGATACGTATTTCCAAGGTTTTTCACACTAAGTTATCTCAGTTTTATGATACAGCATGAAAAATGGGTGCCAGAGACCAAGATTAAAATACAACTTGAAAAAGTTTTAGGAGGAAACCTTTATTTGGAGACTCTCTAGAAACATGAAGTGAAGGGGAAGCTGAGTCCTATTATCAATTTCTTGAGCCTGGATAACCAACTGGCTGTGTCAATGAAAAACGGGCAATGTTGTGAGGAGAACTACTTGTTGGACTGGAGAAATTAACAGCTTAATCTCAAATTGTGAAATTGAATATGGAATTCATCTAGAAAGCATTGGGCATTGCAAGCCTGGATTTAAGGTGAAAGGATGGAATTGGATGATAGCCAAAGCTGTGTGAGAGCATGAACTTATCATATTAAATCGACACTCTAACAGCAATTTACTAAATGTGACAGCAATATTCGGGGAACATGGTTAGACTAAATCTCTTCATTAATAAACTGAGCTCCCTGAATGTGAAACTAGAGAAAAAGTTGTTCTGAATGTCATTCTTCATTTTCACATTCACTGTACCATTCACTCTGAGATTCTTGTTACCTTGCTATTTAAAGATTCCCTGGAGGGAAAAAAATAACTGTCAAAATAGATCTTTCTTTAAGAAGTCAGAAAAAAAATAGGCCCTTTTCTATGATTAGTCACTGAGAGCCAGAAAGGAGGTCAAACAAGAGTAGAAGTTTTTCTAGGGAGAAGAAAAGAACAAATTCCTCTTTTGAATTGTTTTTAAAAGGATATAATACATGCTTATTAAACATTAAGACCTCCTAGCCATTTATAGCAACAATTTCAGAGAAAAAAATTATTTAAGGACCTTTACTGTTAACACTTGATGGATATGCTCACTACTAAAAATTTTTTTAACTCCTCTGAAAGTAATCAGATAGCATTTTAGAGTAACGGTAAAATTTTCACTGAATTACATTAAAATTAGACATGCTGTTATCTATCCTATGTAAGAAAGCACATGATGTAGTTATTAGTCACCACTTAATTTTGAATACTAAACATGAACTATTTCCAATTAAAGAGTTATTCAGCCCAGACACTAGTACTTTATCATTTTAGGTGTATTATTATTATTATTATTTTGGCATTTGCTAATGACAGGACTCTGGTTGTCCCCAAAGGTCTTTCAAATCTTATAATTTCTTATCAGTTTAAAGTATGGGGAGAAAAAAGTCTCAATATCTTAATTAAAATACAGATTTTTA
>NW_005880759.1:0-6168 GCF_000147115.1 Myotis lucifugus | reverse complement strand
CTGCAGTTCTTCTGTGGAGAGACCTGCCTTGATCAGAGTGAGCTGAGGAAACATGACAAGGAATGCCTGTGCTAATGCCAAGCCCTCTCCCAAATGTGAGAGGGCAGGAGAACTGGGAGACTTTTCCTAGGGCAAAACTCAGTAGGAGTCAGGGAGCCAGCAGGAACCACAAAAGCCAATTTGACTTCAAAGTAAGACAGACAAACTTGGCACAGTGAACACCTGAAGAGGAAAACAGAACACAGGTGTCCAAAACCCTGGTGTCATTATCTCTGTTAGGAGAATGAATCAAGCTCTCTATGGAAATTTATTTTTTCCATCTTACTGAAAAGCTCCTAATATTTGGAATGCTTTCTTTAAGAAGATTGAAAATAAGATTCTAATGAAAGATTACCTCAATTATTCTCAGGGGATACTTGGGGTTGGTGGCTTGGCTCAATCCAATTATCATGTAGCCCCACTATGTGATAATGTATACATGTATCTGTCATCCAGTTATATATATATACACTAGTGGCCCGGTGCACAAAATTCATGCATGGCGGGGGGTGGGGGGTGCTGTCCCTCCGCCCAGCCTGCACCCTCCCAATCTGGGACCCCTCGGGGGATGTCCATAAGGATCAGGCCTAAACCGGCAGTCAGACATCACTCTCACAATCCGGGACCACTGGCTCCTAACCGCTCACCTGCCTGCCTGCCTGATCATCGCCCCTAACCATTCTGCATGCCAGCCTGCTCACCCCCAACTGCCCCCCCTGCCAACCTGATTGCCTCCACTGCCCCCCCCCCGCTGGCCTGCTCATCCCTAACTGACCCCCCCGCCCCCGCTGGCCTGCTTGCCCCCAACTGGCCCCTCCTGCCGGCCTGCTTGCTCCCAACTTCCCTCACTGCCGGCCTGATCACCCCCAACTGCCCTCCCCTCCTGGCCTAATTGCCCCTAACTGCCTCTGCCTTGGCCCTGCCACTATGGCTTTGTCTGGGCAGTGGCCACAGAACCAGCTGGGGTGACCAAGGAAGCCAAGGCCCCACCTCCCGCTCGCTCCGGCCATCTTTGTTGTGTCAATTTGCATATTCCCTCCTTATTGGCTGTGGGTGTCACCATCTTTATCGCAAAGTGATGGTTAATTTGCATACCACTCTTTTATTGGATAGGATATATATAGTTTTATATATACTTTTTATCACTATATAACAAATTTAAAGGAAAGAAAATGCATATGTAGTACTCAAGTTTTTCTTTGCATAACCTCTTTGCCTTTATAAGAAACAGTGCTGTATAAAAATGTCAATTCTTCCTTTTGAATAATGTATTTGCCTTATTTTTACCATCCTATTTACATAATTAAAAACTTCTCTTCTAAGGTTTTCATGTAAACATACCATGTCCCACTTTGAGGATAGAAATCAATGACAATTGTCCCCAACTTCAAGTAAGCCACAACAATGTGCAAACTATGGTTCATGAAACCAATTTAATGGGTGGCAACTGGCATTGTTTCTACTCTTCAAATAGAGACCATCTCCTCTAGTAGGTTTTGTGAAGCTTTTGTTTCAATAAGTTATACTTATGTTTCAGTTATAAATGTGTATATGTGTGTGTGGTGTATAAATATGTTTGTTGCAGTGCTAAATGTATTACTTGATGTGCATCACAAAAAGAATTATCTGCAATCCACTGCCCTTCAGGGACCCTTCCTATTCTGCTTGTACTCTGGCAGACATCATCTGTATTCAATTCACCTGGGTACCTGTAACTCTACATGAATTTTAAATGCGTTTTAGCTCACAATGAGCACTTGATAAGAGCTTGTTCAATGAGTGAGGGAAAGAAATGATAAGAACTGACTTAAGCAATACACACTGGTCCAAACATGTAATGATCCTCTTTTGAGACTAGCCAACCAATTAACAACTACTTATTAAAAGTGACAAACAAGACATCCAAAACAGAGGCAGGATATTCGATGCTAGCAAATAAAAAAGAATAAACACATAAATTACGATTTCTGCATAATCTGGAAAGCTTGCACTTATTAGATAATATCCAGATCTCTTCAACATTTATGAGACCATCACCAAAAGATGAGTGGAGGCACCTTGTTTTCAATAAAAGATGATAAATGTATATTGGAGAAGCTAGTGAAAGCTAGAAAATATTAAACCTTCCCCCCCAACACACACACACACAGAAAAGTAGACAATAATAAGAACATGACCAGTACTCAAATGAGATGGCAAAACTTATCATTTAGAATAGAAAGCCAACATCATAAAGGGGGTAATTTGAGGCAAAAATACACTATAAGATAGTTGTTTATAGAAAAATTTGGGAGATGAGCTCTGACCTCACAAAGAAAAAGAAGCCAAAAAAAATAATATGACAGGGCAGTATCACAGAGGTCACACTAAAAATTTTTCATGAAGGAAAAGTATTCGCATGGTATACAATTTCTGTATTTTGCTGGCAATTCAAGAGCATTGAATTGTATCCATGGAGAGAGTATCAACTATAGAGAATATGTGCCCCAAGATGCAGAGACTTGTTCCCAAAGAGCTTCATACAGCTCATCAAGGAAAACCAACGTTACAGCAACTTTGAGAGAGCACAGTGTCTTTGGGACATTGGAGTATACTGGGGATGATGCACCTCTATTTCAGAACTAGCACCTTCAGCATAGGGATGGTTTCAAACTGCGTTTCCTCTCATTTCTCAGGCACTAGAGTCCTAAGCAGCAGATGATATGAGGAATTAAAGGAAGAACAGAAGTGCAACAGCACACTCCCGGGATAGCTAAGAAGGCTATTCGATGGATGCACATGTGACACCTCTTTGGGAATTTCTTATATGATGGGGGGAGGCACAGTCTTGAAGTGGAACCAGAATGTTTGCCCCTGGAGGTAGAAGTAAAACTATAGAAATACTGTTAGTTATCAACACCATAACTTCATATACTCACTGTGGGAGTATCTCAACCTGGGATAACTCAGAATACCAATAGACAAAATTTCTGCCCAAAGTTGTTCCCAGTATAATGTGAGAGAATGACACAGTAAGTGTGGAGTTGCAGTAAACTATGATTAAACACTATGACAGATGAAGTGAAAGAAGCATTATCTCTAGACCTCTATTCCAGGCAGGTAAGATCACAGGTGCTTCTAGGGAGGAAAAGCAAGAACTAGGTCTAGAAGAGTGAATGAAAATTAGCCTAGCAAATGGAAAGCAGGCAGATATGACAGGAGGGCGGCACTAGGTCATAAGGGCATAGCATAGTGTATGGCTATAATACATGCATGTATTGAAGGACATGGATTTGAGAATGTGTTTGAGAATATTTAATTCTGATATAAGGAAAAGATACACAAACATGTTGGATGAACTCATAAAAGGTTATCAATGTACAATGTAGGTAAGCTGATAGTTTGTGAGATAAAGGCATATGCTTGGGATATGTTAATTACAGGTAATGTGTAAAGAGGAAATTTGTTCAACACAGGCAGAGCTGAGATGAGTGTTAGTGAACTGTAAGACCATGCAAAAAGTAGAGAAAATAAATAAAATATGCTTCAACAAATGAGAGTAATGTTATATAGTAAAGAATGGCAGAACTAAACCATTATCTTATCACTTCTAGGCTGACAGCTCTTTCACCCAAATTTAACCATCCACTAGTGACATCCAGCAGTCTCCCACTCTGGACCTACATGTATACAACCCAAGAAAAGCACACAAAAAAACCCTATCTGTTTACCAAACTAATGATCAACTGATAGTTGTAGCCAGATAAACCCGCTCTCTGATACACTAAGCACATGGCATTGGCCCAAGGCATCTTCTATCCATGGGCTCTTGCCTCAAACGTCATTTCAGGTCTTCATAACAACAACAACAACATCATCATCATCATCATCATCATCATTGTCCCAGGACTCAACCAGTATGGCTTCCAAAACCCTGGCATCATTATCTTTGCTAAGAGAATGAACCAAGATCTCTTTGTGGAAAACTGAAGTCACTTTTTTTTTTCATTTTACTGAAAAGTTCCTAATATTTGGAATGCTTCTTTAAGAAAATTGAAGTTAAGATTTAATTAAAGATTACCTCAATTATTCTTAGGGGATGCTTAGTGTTGTTTGCTGGGCTCAATCCAATTATCATGTAGTCCCACTATGGGATAATGTATGCATGTATCTGCCATCTATTTTTATATGTATATATAATTTTATGAACACTTTTATTACTATGTAACAATAAATTTAAACAAGGAAAATGCATGTGTAGTACTCAAGTTTTTCTTTGCATAACCTCTTTGCCTTTATAAGAAACAGTGCTGTATAAAAACGTCAATTCTTTCTTTTGAATAATGTATTTGCCTATTTTCACCATCCTATTTACATAATTAAAAACTTCTTCTCTTCTAAGGTTTTCATGTAAACATACCATGTCCTACTTTGAGGATAGAAATCAATGACAATTGTCCCCAACTTCAAGTAAGCCACAACAATGTGCAAACTATGGTTCATGAAATCAATTTAGTGGGTGGCAACTAGCATTATTTCTACTCTTCAAATAGAGACCGTCTCCTCTAGTAAGTGTGCAAAACTTTTGTTTCAGGTGTAAGTGTGTATGTGTGTGGTGTATAAATATGTGTGTTGTAGTGTTAAATGTAAGGTAGATGAAAACATATTTAAGAGATGGCAAGTTGGCAAGACCACATGATGAATAAATTAAGAGTAAAGCATCAGAGATATAGCAAGGCAGGTAGGTTGTTCATATGAGGAATAAAGCAGGAGTTCAATCTCAGATCTCAGCAGCTACCCACAGGAAGAGACTCACTGGACTGACTGCTGGTAGATGAATCTGAAACTTACAAAAAAAGATGTGGGCTGACATGTAAATAAGGAAGTTACCTGGTACAATTGTAAGATGAACCCAAAAGAACATATGAAATTCCTCAGCAGGGCTGGATAGTGTGAAAACAGATGAAGATGGAACAGATGGATTCTTTAGAACCCCAATAGCTAAGAAAAGTCTGGAGAAAACCAGGCGTGTGAAGGTAAGCTGCTCTATCAAAGGTGACAATGTTCTTCTGGTTACAAAGCCAATATGTTTTATAAAAAGTCACAGACACAATGCCAGTGTTACAAACATGGACTTCCTGACACTGGTATTTATCAAATGCATAAAATATTAGGTGCGTTTTTATTTTTTAGTGTTTAATGTGTTTTCATTGATTTTTGAGGGAGAGGCAGGGATAGGGATAGAAACATTGATGAGAGAGAAACATGAATCAGCTGCCTCCTGCATGCCCCCTACTGGGGATAGAGCACGCAACCCGGGCCTGTGCTGGGGAATCCAACCTGGAACTTCTTGTTGAATGGTTGGAGCTCAAGCATTGAGGTGCATTTGTAATCATGCCTGTGGTTACAGTGCTTCTCTTTAAGATGCATTCTCAAAGAGCAAGTTAACATTTCTAGCAACGAAGAAAAGAGTAAAATAATGGGATGCTTTTCTCCCAAGTGCAATAATTCATTTTCAAAGCATTAGCAGGGACTCAATAAATGTTTTCTAATTGAAAAAGCAAATTTAGAAGGGAGGAATAGCTTTAGTAAGTATAATAAAATAAAGACAAATGATAATCATTACTTTCCTCTTTCAATTTAGCTTATTTCAATTACAGATCCACAAACATCATAACTTAAATAATCTCTAAGTGCTATAAATGATTCAATATTATTTTGCCTTAATTAAAAGTCACGACAGAATACAAATGGCAGATCTAACATCGCCAGCTTGCTTTCTATTTTAAATTTTGTTTGTACTCTAGCAGGTGAGAGAAAAAAAAACTATTTTTACACCTTCTTCAAAGAACAAAAGACTCCATTTTCAGATCCCAGGAGTTAAGTTTGAGTAAAGTGTCAACATCACTATGAGGATAATTTTCTGACATCACCCGAGCATACATGCTCTGTGTCTTTACCCACGAGAGATAGTTGAGTTAAAAGCTCAAGGGTACAGTGGGGCTGGACTACCAGGCACTTTTGCAAAGACTTCTGTGCTTTCCAAGACCATGTGCACAGCTGCCAAAGGGCTGACGCCACTGGAAGTAGCACCCCTAGCAGCTCTGTCAAACAGCAGATGGACAGGAATGCTGTCGCCAGTGGCTAAAC
>NW_005880758.1:3649-6268 GCF_000147115.1 Myotis lucifugus | reverse complement strand
CCCCGCCCACTTTCTTCTGAGAGTAAATAGAGGATCAGAAAGAAAAAGAAGCTCCCTCTTTCTTTTCTTGTTCCACCCCTCCAGCACCAGATGGGGCTGGCTTCCTCTTCTCCTTTCCCCTAGCCCAAGAGGCAAATGCTGTTTCTGCGCGCGCGCGCCCCCGCACGCATACACACACACACACACACACACACAGAATGGAGTATTATTCAGCCATAAAAAAGAAGGAAATCCTACCATTTGCGACATGGATGGAACTGGAAGGCGTTGTACCAGGTGCAATTAGACAGAAAAAGACTAGCCAGTGGTTAGAACGGCAGCCGCGCCCCCAAAGGTCACAGGTTCAATTCCCTGCCAGGGGCAGGTGCCTGGGTTGTGGGTTCTGGGAGGTAGGCAACCGGTCTGTGTTGTGTGTGTGTGTGTGTGTGTGTGTGTGTGTGTGTGTCTCCCTCCCTCCCTTGACTCCCTCTGAAAAACAGTGGAAAAAATATCCTCAGGTGAGGATTAATAAACAAAACAAAAAAAAAGAGGGAAAAAAAGTCATTCATACGTGAACAATTTTTTTTAATTTTTAATAATAATCATAGTAACAGAGTAGAATGGTGGTTGCCAGGGGCTGGTAATGGGGAGATGTAGGTGAAAGGATATAAACTTTCAGTTAAGAAGAATAAATTCTAAGGATCTGATTTATATCATGGTGCTTATACTTAACTAGAGGCCTGATGCACGAAATCTGTGCAAGGGGCTCGGCCCTCGAATCCCTGGCTTCGTTCAGAAGGACATCCAGAAGGTCGTTCAGCTGTCCAGTCTAATTTGCATATCATGCTTTTATTATTATAGATAGTACAGTATTATATACTGGAAAGTTGCTAAAAGTAGATCTTTTTAAAAATATATATATATATTTCTTTATTGATTTCAGAGAGGAAGGGAGAAGGAGAGAGAGATAGAAACATCAATGATGAGAGAGAACCATTGATCGGCTGCCTCCTGCACACCCCCTACTGGGGAACGAGCCCACAACCCAGGCATGTGCCCTCGGCCGGAATCGAACCTGGGACCCTTCAGTCCTCAGGCTGACGCTCTATCCACTGAGCCAAGCCGGCTAGGGCAAAAAGTAGATCTTCAGTGTTGTCACCAGACACACAAACTATATGAGATGGTGAACCTGTTAATTATTTTAAGTTTGGTAATCATTCCACGATGTGTATGTTTATCAAATCATCATGTTGTACACTTTATATAATTACATTTGTCAGTTATTCCCCTTGAGGAGGGGAAGCCCAGCATTAAAAATCAAAATACTGCCAATATGAATTGATTTTTTTATAAGAAAATTGCATTTCAAGCCTTAAAAAAAAAAAAAAGATAGCAGGTTAGATCTCTCAGAAGAGAGAAAGGGTGCAGTATTCTAAGAGGGGCTGGTTTCCCAGGGCTTGGGTGGATGTCGTGATGGTAGGAACATCCCTAGTTTACGTTGGAAATCTGTGAGGACTTAGGATTTGACAGGATCGGGGAGCCTGTGGGGTGTCAGGGGAGACTTCAGAGGCTGCTAAGCATGCAGCTCAAGCCGAGAGAGATCAGCTGCTGCAAACCTGAATCCAAATGCCAAGGTCCCAGGCTCAACCCTGGCTCCTCTGGGGCCTCCTCCTCTAGGGGCCCCGCTGCAGAGGCAGGAAGTACTGCCTGAGGCTCAGCTTCCGCTCTGGGTGTTTGGCACTGCCCAGCCACCTCTCTCACTCCCACGGACCTTCCCCGATGGGGCCTGCAACACTTTCACTTCCCTCAGGTGCCCAGCCTCTGCCCCAGCACAGGGGTGCACCTGGTCTACCCTTGTTGCCAAAACAGGATGCAGACTCTGAGAAAGGGGCCGTGACAGAAGCGGGAGAGTGCTCGATAGAGAAAGGACAGGCGTGCAGAGAGAAGGTGCCAGAAATCCAGAGAGGGAGAGGACAGAGACTCCGAGGTTGGGGGAGACAGAAACCCAGAGTGAGGGGGACAGACATTCAGAGGAAGACAAAAGCCTCAGAGAAAACCCCGCCGGCGGCGTGGCTCAGTGATTGAGCATCTACCCATGAACTAGGACAGTGGTCGGCAAACTCATTAGTCAACAGAGCCAAATATCAACAGTACTTCTTCAAAATAGACTCGCCCAGGCCGAAAACCGACTTCTGCACATGGGCCACGAAGTTTCGATCGCACTGTACTTGCACACCCGCACGTGGTATTTTGTGGAAGAGCCGCACTCAAGGGGCCAAAGAGCCGCATGTGGCTCGCGAGCCGCAGTTTGCCGACCACGGAACTCGGAGATCACAGTTTGATTCCTGGTCAGGGCTCCATCCCCAGTGGGGGCCGATGGGGCCGATGGGTGATTCTCTCTCATCATTGATATTTCTATCTCTCCCTCTCTGAAATCAATAAAAATATTTTTTTAACTCAGAGAGAAAAACACACACACACACCAAAAAAAGGGAGGGGGAGGGGATCTACAAAATAAAAAGACTCAGAGAGAAGGAAACAGACCCAGAGAGGGAAGGACACGGGACCCAAGGCTGGGAAGTGGGGACAGAGACGGATGCAGAGATGCAGAGCTCAGCAGGCAGTGAGGTCAGAGTGTCT
>NW_005880758.1:0-3549 GCF_000147115.1 Myotis lucifugus | reverse complement strand
GCTGCTGACCGGGGCCAGCCTGGGGGCCTGGTGCCCAGAGTAAGTGGGTACAAGTGGATCAGGAGTCCCTGTGGGTCCCCAGCCTGCGCCATGGACACCTGGGAGGAAAGGCCTAGCGTGTCCTTGGTGTCCACAAATTCCAAGGCCCCTCAGGTACTGGTGTGTGTGTGTGGGTCCCGGTGGGGCGGGTGAGGGAGCCAGGGACGGAGACAGAATAAAACCACTTTGTGTGTATAGGGTGAGGCTCCACCCCTGGCACTTCCTCTTTCTCTGTGTTCTTCCTTTCTGTCTGTCTCAGCCTCTCCCCTCCTCGTTCAAGGCTTCTGCCTCCCCGTCTCCCCACTGCCAACTCCTCTTCTGGTCACTCACCCCTCCAGGCCACCATGTCGGCCCAGGACAGCTGCCTCAGCCTCATCAAGTACCTCCTCTTCGTTTTCAACCTCTTCTTTTTCGTAAGTTGTCTCATGGCTCTCCAGCCCGGGCCCCGGGCCCCGCCGTCGCCGCCCCACCCCACCCCACCTCGTATCCCCACTTGCCCACCACCACCTTCTCCTCTCCTCTCCGAAGGTCCTAGGCAGCCTGATTTTCTGCTTCGGGATCTGGATACTCGTGGACAAGACCAGCTTCGTGTCATTTGTGGGTGAGGGGGCCAGGGCAGTCGGGGCGGGCCTTCCTGGAACAGCATGGACCCGACCTCCCAGCAAGTAGCCTCCCGGGGCCTCCCTTGCCCCAGGGAGCCCCTCGGTGCCCATTCTGCAGGCAGGTCCCGGGCCCTGCAAAGCTGGCCACTCCTATGCCGCTCCAAGCCTCAGTGTGTTCCTCTGACAGACAGTTGTGCGGACGGACCACTCAGAACAATAATAGTCATTTCTTAGGCACTTCCTATGGGTCAGACCTTGTGCAAACGCCCATCAGATCCTCCCCACAAACCTTTCCTGAGGTTCAGAGAGGGGGAGTCACTTACTGGATGTCACACAGCAAGGAAGTAACACAGATATAACACTAATAATAATAATAATAATAAATAATAATAATAGGAAAATAATACTGGGGTAATAGCCAAACTCCTCATGGTTCCTAGTTCATGCGTTTGCCCTGGGTTGAGGACTGGATTGAACACGTAGCTCCCAGGTCCCTCAAAGCAACCCCAGGAAATAGATAGCATTACCCCTAGGCCGCAGGGAGGTTAAAGTGACTCATCCGATCTTGGCAGAACAAGTGATGGGGCTGAAACCACGGGGAGTGGGAAGGAGCTGGAGGAGGAGAGAGACTGAGAGCGAGAAGGAGAGGCTGAGAGCTGAAGGGAGGAAGAGGGACAGAGGCTCAGAAAGAGAAGAGAATCCCAGAGGAGAGGGACAAAGGCTCAGGGTGGGGCAGGGCCGGAGGCCCAGGAGCCCAGAAAGAAGCCCCCAGGACACTGCTCTCCTCCGGCGTGGGTGGGGATGGGGTTGGGGGCTGCCTGGCGCTGTGCACATCAGACTCAGTGTGGCTGCCTCTCCTCCCCTAGGCTTGTCCTTCATGCCCCTGCAGATCTGGTCCAAGGCGCTGGCCATCTCAGGGGTCCTCACCATGGGCCTGGCCCTGCTGGGCTGCGTGGGGGCCCTGAAGGAGCTGCGCTGCCTCCTAGGCCTGGTGAGTGCCCGCCCCGCCGCTCTCCATCCCTAGGACCCCTCCCCCCTCCCCTGGGCAGGGGCTCAGCCTGACCTCTCCACTCTGCCCCCCAGTATTTTGGGATGCTGCTGCTCCTGTTTGTCACCCAGATCACCCTGGGGATCCTCATCTCCACTCAGAAGATCCGGGTAAGCTTGCCTGCTCCCCCCTAACACCCTCCCCCACACACACACCCCGCCTTCCGCAGCTAGTGGGTGGACTTGGAGGGGGTGGGGTGGAAAAAGACGTAAACAAAGGCAGACAGGGACCGACAGACAAATAACAGAGAAGCAGGGGAGAGAAACAGCCGCGAGGACAGAACAAATACAGAGACTGAGAGAGAGAGACACACACAGAGAGGTAGGGACAGGGAGAGGCAGAGACCCGCACAGACGGAAGAAGAGAGACCTGAGATCCAGAGGGAAGGAGAGAGCGACACGCAGAGAAACGGGCTCTGAGGAGGAAACAGAGACCTAAGGAGAAATGGTGGGAAATGATGAGAGAGCCAGAAAGACGGTAGAAACGGGCAGAGAACGATTTTGAGGAAGAGACACAGGTAACAACCATTCAGGGAGGAACCGATGCTCAGGGACCCCTGGGGTCGGCGCAGATGGGGGGCGGGGGGGGGGAGGCAGGTGGGCGTCCAGCCTCACTCTCGGCCTCTCAGCTGGAGCGGAAGGTGAAGGACCTCGTGCAGGAGACGATCCAAAACTACCGCTCGGACCCGGAGAAGTCCGCGGCGGAGGAGAGCTGGGACTACGTGCAGTTCCAGGTGCGTGAGGCCCCCTCCGGGAGGAGCAGCCGCCCTCTAGCTCCGCCCCGAATGTACCCCCACCTGCGCACCCCACTCCCGCCACGCCCGCTGGGGCCCCGCCCTCCGATGATCCCATAACTGGCCCCATTATGGCCCAGTTCCCCAGCTCCCTGCAGACCCTGGAAAGGCCCCGCCCTCTGCCTCGACAGGACCGGCCCTCACCCCCAAGGCCCTTAGCATGACCCCAATCCCCGCCCCTAGCGACTCTGGGTCCCACGGGACCCGGCCCACGTGCGACTCTGTTCTCTGGTCACTCTTGTGGCCCCGCCTCCCCATCCACCTGCTCCCAAAGGCTGAATGCACTGCCCACCCAATTTGTGGTCCACAGCGTGATTTTTTTGCAGCTTCTCCTCTAGCCCCAGGTCGCCCCGTGATTCGTCTCTCCCAACCCCATGTTCCCCTGGTGTCCCTTGACCCTGTCGTGACCCCAGCCCAGCCCACAGCCCCCACCCTGCACCCATTACTCGGCCCCCTGCTCCCACCTTGACCTCATACCATGACCCAGTCCCCTGATCCCCCAAACCAGTGGTCGGCAAACTCATTAGTCCACAGAGCCAAATATCAACAGTTCAACGATTGAAATTCCTTTTGAGAGCCAAATTTTCTTAACTTAAACTATATAGGTAGGTACATTGTTATTAACTTAATTAGGGTGCTCCTAAGCTGGCCTTGGCTAAAAACGTCCTCAATCTGATTGAGGTACGTTCGCTGAGGTCGACCCCTTCCAACCCTCCCATCCACACTCGTCTTGCATACTCGTTTCATCTATCTCCTTTCCGAAAACCGACTTCTGTGCATGGGCCACGAAGTTTCCATCGAACTGTACGTGCGCGCCCGCACGTGGTGTTTTGTGGAAGAGCCACACTCAAGGGGCCAAAGAGTCGCATGTGGCTCGCGAGCCACGGTTTGCCGACCACGGGCCCCCCAACCATCTTGCCTCCCTCCCGCCGGGGCCCCTCTGACCCTGTCCCTCTCCCAGCTGCGCTGCTGCGGCTGGAACTCTCCTCAGGACTGGTTCCGCGTCCCCAGCTTGAGCAGCAACAAGTCGGAGTTCCAAGTGCCCTGCTCCTGCTCTAACTCATCGG
>NW_005880757.1:0-6169 GCF_000147115.1 Myotis lucifugus | reverse complement strand
CATAGGGGCGTCATGCATCTGTTGTATCGACATTTTATGAGCAAGAAGCGCGGTTTGCTTCTAAGAAGCTGGCGTCTGCATCTAATATGATCACTATAACATTAGGGCCATATTTTTCCTGAATGCGATTGTTTTTACAATTCTATGCTACTGCCCGGTTTGTGTTTTTCAGAGGTTGAACATTGACCTATTAACCAGGTGGTCACAGTTAGATTCCCATCAGGTTATAAACCCAAGTTTCTAGCTCTATCCTCAGTGGAGGGTGTTGGAGGAGCAGCCAATCAATGATTCTCACTCATTGATGTTTCTGTCTCTCTCTCCCTCTCCCTTTCTCTCTGAAATCAATAAAAATATATATTTTTTTTAATTCTATGCTAGCATTCATGTTTCCCAGATGGTGCCAAAGAGCTAAATTTAGGTACAATATAGTCTGAGATTATAAAGAAAAATAGTGCGAAATAATTTTTAAAACTTTAACTCAAAAAAAAATAAACACTTCCAAATGATGGTTTGATTTGGATCAATAGATTTACTGTTGGAACTGTCATACATTTCATTTTCAGGTTATGGACAACGTGTAAGTAGGGCATTGGGTAAGAATCTCCAACCTGAATTTGATCTTAACATGTCTTTATACATTGGTAGATGAATAATTTAGACGCCCCTCCCCCCCCCCCCCAATGGTATTGCATTGCTAGGTGCTAAATAATCCTGTTCTGATCATAAACCTATTCTTAAGAGAACTGTCACATTAGGTTTTGGCATTACTCTTCATAAGAAAAAAGATGTCCTGTACACAGGCAATAAATAGGGTAGTTTAGACCTGGGTGGGTGGGTAGAGGCTGAGAGAAGGGGGGGAAATAATCTATAATACTATGAACACTAAAATATATATTTAAAAACAAAAAAAAAAATGACATTCTAGTCAAAGCCTTGGTAATAAAACCCAGTTTAACAGATTTTTATAAATTTAGCAATTAATCACATTTCCATGAAAATAAAATTTTTTTACTAACCTTTCGACCAATAATAGATACAGAGCCAGAGTTGCCCCGAACACACTGTCAAACTACAGCAGGAAGGCCGGGGAGGGTGGGGGGGCAGGGGGGGTGGTAAGAGATCAACCAAAGGACTTGTATGCATGCATATAAGCATAACCAATGGACATAAGACACTGGGGGGTAGGGGAGGCCAGGGGATTGTCAGGGGCGGGGGAAAAAAAGGAGAAATATGTAATACTCTTTGTAATAATTTAAGCAATAAAAAAATATATTAAAAAAAATTTAAAAAAAAGGTAAAAGATGTCTTGTTTAATTGTATAAGCCTTTTTTCTTTCTCTTCTTTGTGTGTACAGAGCAAGATTTGAACTTCTCTGTTCTCCACTTTTTAATAAATGTATAGAAGCAATAAGAGCACTCTTACAACAAAGTGGATTTGCAGCAGATGATATCAACAAGGTAATACTTTTATATTTTTCTTATTCATTTTAGGAGTAATTTTAGACTTGGGATTTAGGAAATAGTCCCTTGGCACTGAAAGAATATTTTTATGAATTTAAATATTTTCTCAGCTTGTATTAATGAGTAAGGAAAGTTAACTACATTTTGATTGATGACTCTAGCGATATGTATCAGTTTCCTAGCAAAAGAGAATAATTTCTTCCCGGTATATTTTTTAATACGTAAGCAGTGATTGACAGGTAATCGAATGTTTGCTCTGTGTCAAGCACTATTTCTAAGTGTTTTACATGCATTAAATTTAAAAAAATCAATAAAAATATATTTTAAAAATAAGTAAAATGTATGTAAGTTTTTTATTTTCATTATTAAAATAGTAAGCATTCATATAAGAAAACTCAGAAAATACTAAAAGGCAAGCAGTGTTATATTTTAGAATATTTCTAATTTAATTTGTATGTACAATTCTGAATTTTATTTTCTGCATTTAATATTATACTGATTTTTCTTCATATTTTTGCATAGTCTTAAAATCAATTTTAAATAGATTATTAATATCTTAGGAAAGAAAAGGCACAATAGATGATTTTGTTTTTCTATTGTTGGCACCTAAATTGGGTTTCCCCTTCCCTCAGAACAAGGATGTCCACTTTTGAACCTTGGCTTTTACCATATTTGGATTATTCCTTAGAATAGATTCCCATGTAAAATTTTTAGGTCAAAGAGTTCAAATAGCTTAAGACTATTTTGACCTTCATTTACTTTCCAAAAATATTCAATTAACTAACACTCCTATTAACAATACCTAAGAATATACATTAGACCTTGCTAGCTGAGTTTTATCATTTAAAGAAAATTTCCCATTGAATAGTTGAAAAAAAGATAGATTTTTACCTGATAGTTTGATTATTAAAGGATTAATTTTATTTAATTTTGCATTTTCTTGTGTGTAAATATAAATTTCATCTTCTTTGTCTGCTTTATATAATCAGAATATTAACTGTCATTTGCTGCAGTCTTCTTTTGAGGCATGTAGTTTACTGTTTAATTTTGGTTCTATTAGGGAGAAGGTTATTTGACATATAGAAGTTTCACTTATTTATCTATTTAAATCTATTGGTCTATTACTGTGATTTCTTCAGCTGCTTCTAAGTTTATAAATTCCATCTTTGTTTAGATATATGACAAATATTTAATACTAGTAGCCCTGCACACAAATCTGTGCGCCAGTAGGTCGCTGCCGCCCTCCTGTAGCTCTCCGCCCGCTACACCGCCCTCCTGTAGCTTCCCCCTTACTCCTCCCCTGCCCATAGCTTGCTGCCCTGCCCCCTCCTGTAGCTCTCCGAAGCCCGCTTGCACCTTGCTGGCCCACACTCCTGCTGATCCGTGATCTGGTTGTGATGCGCTTGGTCGTTACGCCTCAGGGCATAACAGCTAATTAGCATATTCCTCTCATTATGTAGGATTATTTTCTTTTAATTTGTCTATAGTTTGAAAATTTTTCTATTTTAACTATTTTAGTGTATGCTATATGATGAAAGTCAATTTTTAAATTTTCTTTGCAATTCAGTATTTTTTTTGAACATTTATAATATGTCAGGTGTTGAGCTAGGTTCTTGGAGGTTAGGGGCTGGATTATAAAGAATAAGACCTGAATATATAATGGTAACAAGGTGGTGGTGGGAAATGAATGGGTTTGGAGACAGACCCACCTGAATCAAAGGCTCACAGTGTTAATAGTTCCAGAGTGGGCAAGTCACATATTTTGTGAGTCTTATTTGTCTCTTTTATTTATTTTTTTTTAATATATTTTATTGATTTTTTACAGAGAGGAAGGGAGAGAGATAGAGAGTTAGAAACATCGATGAGAGAGAAACATCGATCAGCTGCCTCCTGCACACTTCCCACTGGGAATGTGCCCGCAACCCAGGTACATGCGCCTGACCAGAATCGAACCTGGGACCCTTCAGTCCGCAGGCCAACGCTCTATCCACTGAGCCAAACCGGTTTCGGCTTATTTGTCTCTTTTAATTAGGAGGGTGATAACACTTACAGGTAATTATTATAAGTATAATTTATTCTATAGCATTGTTATGAAGACTAAATGAAATATTGTGTGTAGTATGTTATAGGTGATCAATTAATGTAAGTTATCTTCCTTCATTAACTGGTCATAGAGCCCTGACATTTAGCTATCACAAATGATACAATTTTCAATTGCTTGAATAGAAGTCGAATACATTATTAGGAATCAAAAGGTTATTAAAGATTTACTTTCCAGGTATTTCTAAAATATAGGCCTTCGAGAACTTAAAAATATAGAGTTGTCTCTTTAGAGTAGTGACAGTAGCATATGAGCCCCAAATCTCAGTGGTTTTCTACATTAAACAGTTTTTTCTCACTTATGTTTCCTGTGGGCAGCTGAAGGTGGCTGTAGGTCTCATTCTATGACCCAGGCTAAAAGAGTAGCTAATTGGGACATGCAGTTCCCATGGTGAGGCTTCGAAGAGGAAGAGAGTTTACAGAACATGCAGAGATTTTAGCTCTGGTGTACTTGAATGTAGTCACATTCAGTTGTCCAAAGCTAGACAAGAGGGCAGGCTTGACAGTAGGGTTGGGAAACCTACTCCACTACTGAGGGTTACAGTGTTGGGGCAATGGCAATGGCAATGGGTGGGGATGTCTAATCCTCTTACAGAGAATGAGGAGGGAATGATTGAACTTGATGTGCATTAAAACATTTTATTCTCGCCCTAACTGGTTTGGCTCAGTGGATAGAGCGTCGGCCTGCGGACTGAAGGGTCCCAGGTTCGATTCCGATCAAGGGCATGTACCTTGGTTGCCAGCATATCCCCAGTAGGGGGTGTGCAGGAGGCAGTTGATCGATGTTTCTAACTCTCTATCCCTCTCCCTTCCTCTCTGTAGAAAATCAATAAAATATATATTTTTAAAAAAAAACATTTTATTCTCACAATAGAACCAAGAGGTAAGCACTATTATCTGCATTTTCAGATGAGGAAACTTAAGAGGTTTCCAAAGAGGTTAACTACTTTGTTTCAAGTCCTAATGCTGGTATGTAAGTGATGGTGCTAAGGTTGAAACAAGGGCAGTGTGCCTCCGTAACCCATGTTCTTTCTCTACTCTTACATCCATTGCCTTCCTCATTTTAGTATCTGGAGGTCTAATCTTAGGAGTATTTCATTTTTCCAGAAGGAATTTCTTTTTTTTTTTTTTAAATATATTTTATTAATTTTACAGAGAGGAAGGGAGAGGGATAGATAGTTAGAAACATCGATGAGAGAGAAACATTGATCAGCTGCCTCCTGCACGCCCCCTACTGGGGATGCCCACAACCAAGGTACATGTCCTTGACCGGAATCGAACCTGGGACCCTTCAGTCTGCAGGCTGACGCTCTATCCACTGAGCCAAACCAGTTAGGACTCCAGAAGGAATTTCTGATCTCTTGTTTGAAAGAACATATCTGGTGTCTGGTCTTCTGAGAGCAGGGAACTTCAGGGTCCTTCCTCTTTAATATGCAGACTTTCCTTTATTCCTCTTGTTTTTAGCACCATGCCCTCTTTGTAACCAAGTCCCATAATTCTGTGGTGCAAACCTCCATCTTTGAGTGGGAGAATGTGCTGGTGGACACCTGTCTGAGTTAGGGGAAGGGGTCTTGGGGGTTTAATAACTCTATACCAGGCTTTCCTGCTTTCACTTCCATGCTTCACCCTTGCTTTCTGTATGATTGGTGCTTCCAAGCCCCCAACCATTCTGGGATTCTATGAGACAAACCACTTTGCTTTCTCTTTGGTTATCTCAAACTTCATCTGCCTTAAAACAATTACCTCTTTGCTTTCCAGCTTCCAAAATTTGTTAAAATTTTAAACTCACAATCTCTCTTCCATTTATATCTTCTTAAATCCCTTTACTGTCTTATGGAAGGACACATAGATAAATTGATATAATCAATCCCTCTATTTTAACCAAGCTCCCAGGTTCCACAACTGCAATTTTAATAATGCATCTCATTGCATTAATATACCATCTACACTAATAAAAGAGAAACATGGTAATTAGTGTACAACCGCTACCCTTTTCATTGGCTAATCAGTGAGTATATGCAAATTAACTGTCAGCCAAGATGGCGGCCGGCAGCCAGGCAGCTGGAAGCGAACATGAGGCTTGCTTGCTGCAGTGAAGGGAGGACTCCAACGTTCCCCCACCTGCGCTGCCGGCCTCTTGAGCTGCAACTCTAAGAAACTTTGGTAACAAAATATAGAAGCTAAAACAAAAACCCTGGGATCTCAGAGCTGGAGTTATACATTGTTTCGATTATAGAACGCAAAACAAACCAGCGGAAGCCTCAGAGCTAGAGCCAGAGCTAAAGCTGGCCCAGAATAAAATTAAAAAAAGAGAAAAAAAAAGGAGCGGTTGGGAGCTTCAGTCAACAACCCCCAGCCTGAAAGCAGCCCTCAGCCCCTCACCCAGACTGGCAAAGGCACCCCAGTGGGGACCCCCCCCCTGAAGGGTGTGTGACCAGCTGCAAACAGCCATCATCCCCTCCCCCAGGCTGGCCAGGCACCCAGTGGGGACCCCCACCCTGATCCAGGACACCCTTCAGGGCAAACCAGCCGCCCCCAGGCCTCTATCCTATATAGTAAAAGGGTAATATGCCTCCCAGCACCGGGATCAGCGGAGCCTCGAGCCTCCT
>NW_005880756.1:0-6169 GCF_000147115.1 Myotis lucifugus | reverse complement strand
AAATGATATCATACGGTATTTGTCTTTCTTTGTCTGACTTATTTCATTCAGCATAATACCTTCGAGGTCTATCCTTGTTGTCACAAAAGCAGGATTTCCTTCTTTTTATGGCTGAATATTCCATTGCATCTATATGCCACATCTTTATCCACTCACCTGTTTGACACAGGTTGTCTCCAAATCGTGGCTACAATGAACATGGGAGTGAAGACATCTCTTCAAGATCTTATTTTAATTTCCTTTGGATATATACCCGGAGTGGGACTGCAGGATCATATGGTAATTCTATCTATAATTTTTTGAGGAACCTCCATACTCTTTTCCATAGTGGTTGCACCAGTTTACATTCCCAAAACAATGCACAAGGGTTCCCTTTTCTCCACATTCTCACCAACACTTATGTTATCTCACTACTATCCTGACTTCTAAGAGCACAGATTAATTTTCGCTATTGTATGCTTCAACTGAACAGTTATTTTCACTGTTTAGGTAGAATACCCAGGCATCTGTTTAGGCAGTGAGGATATGGAGGTGACCACAGACATGATGAGACTGCCCTGAAGAGCCTATAGGAATCCACAGCTGAACACAAGACACTGAACAAAAACATTATGAGTATGGTGGGTGTTATTACAGGGAGTGCAGCAAGATTTAATAGATTTATTAGAATCCACTCTGTGGGATTAGAGAAGGCTGCCTAGGGGAAGTAACATTTAAATTGACATATAACAATTAAGAGGGAAATAGTTTAGAGAATGGGGAAGTGTTATAGACAGAAGACCTTAGGGAGGAAAAAAACAGCACAGTGAAGAATTTGGCTCCTGTAGTGGTGGACTACATAAAATATAGTGACCCTTTTGCTGAGAGCAACTATAAGAACTGAAAAAATATAAAATACTATGTGCTTGAAGGCATCAGAGAGATAAATTAAAACATTACCAAGGTAAGACTCAGTAAAGAAAGAAAAAAAAAATGAGACACATTTGGGACTGCTTTTGCCTTACAGGCATTTGCCAGTTCAGAGGAAGCAGCTAAAAGACTACCTGTGCAACCCTTTTGACAGCATCACATGGGTAGGAATACAAAAATGGGGCCCTCATATTCTCAGTTTGGCCCATCCCATATCCATGGGGTTGGATGATGAATGAAAGAATGAGGATGAGAAGAGAAAAGAAAAATCAGACTGCACACTATGGTGCAGACTTTGGGGAGAGGCAAGACATATCAGTTGTTAAAGAGCATTCTGTAATAGTTATGTCATTGTCATAGTGACCTACAAATTAAAAATGTGACTCTGCAAAACTGTAGGCAGAAAGTGATTTTGCTTTGAGAAACAGCTGATTTGCATAAATGCAGCATTTTGAAAGAAGATCTCATTTCTCCACTACATTAGGATATTCAAGTATATGAATAGGTCAAAGAGTTTTCACTGCATACCTTTGCCTATAAAAAAACTAGTCAGTTCAATCCTGATGGAATAAGTAAATTCATCTATGAAATCACACAATACTAAATCCTCAAAAGCAAATGCATGTTAAAAATAAACTTGAACAAACAATTCTTTCTTTAAGGCAAGACAGGAAAGCGAATGGTAACATTAATTAGATCATTTTATGAGCATTTTGTATGTGCCAGGTATAGTGGTAAATGCTTTTACATATTATCTCATTTAGCACTCAAAATAATACCCAGGAAGTAGGTACTGGTGTCATTATCTCCACTTTTCACATAAAAAATCTGAAGTCCTGAGAAATCAAACACCTCTTCTAAAGTCATATTGGTAAACTGGGCCCATCAGAGCTAAAGCTTTTAATCACAGTGCTATATTATCACTGTTTAAACTCTCCTCTTTGATTTTAATCACTTTCAGAAAACTCCCTTATATTTCTAAATTGGTTCTTTTCTCATTCAGTCTTCTAGAAAAGCAAAAAATTGACTGGTTTTGGTAAATATTAAGTTATGAGACAACTGGTATATATAACAAAGTTTATTTTTCCAATTATTGACTCACTTTCCCATGAGGACTAGTCCTTCCTGTAAATACACAGATATACATATATCAGACATCTGGAAACATAGGTACTTTAGGATTTTTAGAAAATCAGGATGGCAACATTTACGATGGTTTGTACCAGAGCATTAAATCAAAGGAAATCTGAACTGGGAAGATTACTTCCTTATAGGTCATTACACTAGAGAAAGTGCCTGAATCAAAGAGGAAAATACCTGGTCAAACTCATTTATTATCACAACCTAATAATTCTAATTGACAGTCTCTGAGATAAGTCTAGGGAGAACTCCCCTGTCATCTCTAATCAAGAGTCCACTCTTATTGATTATTTGATAAACCATTCTTATGCTTATTGCTATGCTTGAGATAAGTATTTCAGTCCTGTTTGAGTGTGATTATTTCTCTCCTAAATATTTTGACCCTTGACATTTTGATTTCAAGTATAACCCTATACATATCTATAATTAAAGTATGATCATAATGTAGCTTAAGAATTTCAACATTCCACTCAGATTATATTTTAGAACAATTTGATATTCAAGTCCTTTTTAAATATAACTCAATCAGTGTTAATGAATCAATGTTAATGAATTTTTTAAAACGCAGATTCAAAGGGGCTATAAGCTTGGCTTTCAAAAGAAGATTAAGCATGATTAGCTTATGTTTTAATTTTAAAACACAAAAAGGCCATCAAGAGTGTTAATATTGGTAAGGGTGTGAAGGAAACAATGATCACAGGCCACTGAAGAGAGAGTAAAACTGTTGTTAATTTGGATAAAGAAAAAGCAATTAGCCAGTGACAGCATTTTGGAGGCAGAGATATATGAACAAACAAAGATGCTGCATTCTGACCTAAAAGACACCCTTGGATCTATAGAGTCAATGCACTACCCATTAAAATACCAATGGCATATTTCACAGACCTAGAACAAACTCTCCAAAAATTCATCTGGAATAAAAAAAGACCCCGAATAGCTGCAGCCAGTGGTTCTCAACCTTCCTAATGCCGCGACCCTTTAATACAGTTCCTCATGTTGTGGTGACCCCCAACCATAAAATTATTTTTGTTGCTACTTCATAACTGTAATTTTGCTACTGTTATGAATCGTAATGTAAATATCTGATATGCAGGATGTATTTAGGCGACACCTGTGAAAGGGTCGTTCGACCCCCAAAGGGGTCGCGACCCACAGGTTGAGAACCACTGGCTGCAGCAATCCTGAGAAAGAAGAACAAAGTAGGAGGGATCTCAATACCAGATATCAAGCTGTATTACAAAGCCACTGTTCTCAAAACTGCCTGGTACTGGCACAAGAACAGACATATAGACCAATGGAATAGAATAGAGAACCCAGAAATCGACCCAAGCCATTATGCTCAATTAATATTTGACAAAGAAGGCAAGAACATACAATGGAGTCAAGACAGTCTCTTCAATAATTGGTGTTGGGAAAATTGGACAGATACATGCAAAAAAATGAAACTAGACCAACTTACACCATACACAAGAATAAACTCAAAATGGATAAAGGACTTAAACATAAGAGAGGAAACCATAAAAATATTAGAGGATTCCACAGGCAGCAAAATCTCAGACATATGTTGTAGCAATATATTTACTGATACAGTTCCTAGGGCAATGGAAACTAAAGAGAAAATAAACAAATGGGACTACATCAAAATAAAAAGCTTTTGCACAGCAAAAGAAAGCATCAACAAAACAAGAAAGCCCACTGCACGGGAGAACATATTTGCCAATGTTATCACTGATAAAGGTTTAATCTCCAATATTTACAGGGAACTCATACAACTTAACAAAAGGAAGATAAACAACCCAATCAAAAAATGGGCAACGACCTAAATAGATACTTTTCGAAAGAAGACATAAGGAGGGCCAAGAGACATATGAAAACCTGCTCAAAGTCACTAATCATCCGAGAGATGCAAATCAAAACGACAATGAGGTACCATCTCACACCTGTCAGAATGGCTATCGTCAACAAATCAACAAACGACAAGTGCTGGCGAAGATACGGAGAAAAAAAGAATCCTCATGCACTGCTGGTGGGAATGCAGACTGGTGCAGGCACTGTAAAGAACAGTATGGAGTTTCCTCAAAAAACTAAAAATGGAACTCCCATTTGACCCAGTAATCCCACTTCTAGAAATATATCCCAAGAAACCAGAAACACCAATCAGAAAGGATATGTGCACCCCTATGTTCATAGCAGCACAGTTTACCATAGCTAAGATTTGGAAACAGCCTAAGTGCCCATCAGCAGATGAGTGGATTAAAAAACTGTGGTACATCTACACAATGGAATAGTATGCTGAGGTAAAAAAGAAGCAACAGCATGGATGGAACTGGAGAGCATTATGCTAAACTAAATAAGCCAGTCAGAGAAAGATAAATATCACATGATCTCACTCATTTGTGGAATATAATGATCAACATAAACTGATGAACAAAAACAGATCCAGAGACAAAGCAGCATCAATCAGACCGTCAAACCTCAGAGGGAAGGTAAGGGAGGGTCGGGATAAGGGGGAGAGATCACCAAAGGACTTGTATGCATGCATATAAGCCTAACCAATGGACACAGACACCGGGGGGGTGAGGGCATGAGTGGGGGGAGTGGGGGAGCAATGGGGGATAAGGACACATATGTAATACCTTAATCAATAAAGAAAAAAATTAAAAAAAAAAAAGACATCCCTGGAATGAGGCTAGTAGGTGGTTTGATAAATTTTAGAAAAGTGATTATTTATAGATTGAACAGTACATAAAAATAGTTGATATCCACTTCATGTACCCCTAAATGGGCCCATGTTTGCTAAATAAAATGGAGGGTACAATCATCTGCACTATTTAAACCATTATTTCTTTCACAGACTCTTTTTTTAAACATGAATAGTTAATTTAGTTTAAGTTATAATTAGTACATGATGCTATTCCATTGGATTTGCTCTTTATTTTAATTTTAAAAAATCATTTGTACTTTTCAATTAGAGTTGACATACATTATTATATTAGTTTCAGGTATGCACACCAGTGCTTAGACATTACATAACTTACCAAGTGATCTGCTGATAAATCTTGTACCCATCTGACACCTTACATAGTTATTAGAATACTAGAGGCCCGGTGCACGAATTTGTGCACACTGAAAAGAAATTAATTAGAAGAAATACTAGTATTTTAATGTCACTATTCACCCTTTCTCTATAATAGAAGTGTCAACCAAATTCATGATCAACAATGACAGATTGAAACACACGCATGTGACTGGCGCCAGGGAGAGCTTTATATATATATCGTGCATGTGCAAGTCAACTTAGCCTTTTATATATATAGATAAACTTGCTAAATTAGACCTGCTTTCTGATTTAGCTAAACTTTTTCCAGCTTGGTGAGGCACCCCAACTTCTCTTTCAGGTAATTGTCAGCAACACAGCAGTAAATATCAACACGAAGCAGATTATTGTAGATCATGCAGGGAGAACAAAGAGTAAAATATTTAGCTGCAGCAGTGTTTGACTATATTCTGTGCAGTGAGAAAACCTGGTCATTTTCAAGGTCTACCATTTCTTACTTCTTTTCGGTCGGGTCAAGTTTCTAAACTTTCTAAATCTCCGTTTTCCGGCTAATGAAAAGAAAATAGGATTCCACCGAATCTCTTGTCTACCTACTCCAGGACTTCTGTGTGTATCAAATGAGATGAGGCATGGGCCGAAACCGGTTTGGCTCAGTGGATAGAGCGTCAGCCTGCGGACTGAAAGGTCCCGGGTTCGATTCCGGTCAAGGGCATGTACCTGGGCTGCGGGCACATCCCCAGTAGGAGATGTGCAGGAGGCGGCGGATCGATGTTTCTCTCTCATCGATGTTTCTAACTCTCTCTATCTCTCTCCTTTCCTCTCTGTAAAAAATCAATAAAATATATTAAAAAAAAAAAATGAGATGAGGCATGGGAAAATGCTTCACAGACATTTGGTTAAAGTGTGAAATGTTTGCACCTGGCTATAAAGCAAGTCATGTTCCTGGACTGAAGAAACTGCAAGGAGGCTAGTTGTCGCTAGGAAGAGGAAGCCCGGAGTTGCTACGTCACGTCATTACTCAGTGCCCACAGCCACCGTTTCAAGCTGGCCGGGCCATAGCCA